>NW_017537290.1:967818-1003984 GCF_001853355.1 Bactrocera latifrons
GCAATTTTCGACGATAGGCCTTCCCGAGCGTGGCGCATCTTCGACCACCTCCATACCAGAACGAAAACGTTGAAACCATCGTTGTGCGGTGGAAGTGGAAACTGTATCGAGTCCATAAACTGCACAAATTTTATTGGCGGCTTGAGGAGAATTTTTGCTTTTATCGTAGTAGTACTGTTAAATATTCCGTATTTTCTCTTTATTTTGCTCCGTGCTTGCGACACTATAACTCACGAACGACTTAAGAGAAGCAGCAATCAATCAAACACGTGTTAGCGCGTAAAACGAGCTTTCCAAAAAGATATGCGACGAATAAAACTAGAACTACGCGCACTCAGCGCCAACTAGCGAAAATACCGCAACATTTTTTTTTTTAATTAATATATAGTAGATAGATGTATATGGAGTAAATTTGGCTGCATAATCGAAAACCCGGATATTCGATCAAGGTCAAGTGTTCGCACATTTTCGTCGGTTTTAGACACAAAGATACACTGTTATTAATAAAATACGCTTTTTTCTTTTCATGGGGATAACACACATATTGGCCGATATATGCGATACAAAGTCATCTCGAGTTCACATTTGAATATCTCTGACTTTCATACTTCTCTGCACAAGGCAACTTCATTGTTTGCGGCGATGTGTTGTTGTTGTCACGTGAGTTATTAACCCTTGCTTGCGAACATAAGGTGAAAGGAAATTGCCGCACAAATAAGTAAGTAACGCAAGAGTGGCGATGATAAGGTACGCTTGTGACCTTAACAGTTATTTGTAGGCAGTTGAAAAATATTTTGCGCACATAACGGTACAACACCTCTTTACATACATACACATATACTTGTATGATAGTAGTCAACTTTACATACCCATACACACCTATAAAGTGTGTGTTTATATCCGAGCTAAGCTGAATGTAAAGCGATTGTGCCGATAAGCAGTTGGAGAAATGTATAAAAAAAAAACAAATATTTAGTAAAATAATATATGCTTTATGTAAAAGTTGTATGAAAATATGTAGTATATGAAAAAGATGTGTGTATATATAACCTATATCTAATTCTAAAATATATAACTCTTTTCTATGGCATGAGTTCGCTTTATCCTTGCACAGTCTGGCATGTCATGCACACAGAAATGCCGTTATCTGATGAGAGCCTACAATTGAACGTTAAAGGTGCACAACACATGACAAACTCCAACGGGTATTTCTTAAGGTACACAAATCTAAATTATGATAGATATAAGTATGTATGTATATACGCAGCACAAACTCGAGAGTTGGAAAGTTGCGCTTGAGAAACTCCATTAAAAGCTATTTTTGGTTGTCTGCTTACCTTTCTCACTTTTGTTTCTTTCAGATAAAGGTTATTTCAAGAGTGTCGGTACAAATAGTTGTGCAAATATTGTGTAAGGACAAAACCAAGTCAAGTAGGACGGAATATTTTACATTAAAAGGTGATTGTGCTTCTATGCTTTGCCAGCGAATGCATAAGTACGCTGTTTATAGTCCAAAATGGGTTCGAAATTTCCTTGACTATCTTTCTATGATTCGAACGATTAATTTATAGTCGCTAAAAAATAAAGTACTGATGAGTTGAAAAATGTGGTTGAAATTTCCGGTGGGTTTTACGGTAAGACAATATAGTATTGTGCATAAATAAATATGACACCTGAAACGCAATAACTTCACTTCAAATCAATGAAATATTATGAAATTCTCACTGGAGATAAAGATAGCAGATTCTAACACATCAATCGAGATATAGATGGCGCCATCAGGGGGCGCTAGATTCAAAAAGTTTACTTTGGAACGTACCTTGCAGATACCGAGAGTTGGAGAAGGAAGCGCGACGATTTTGCAGATAGAAACCGAAATGCGTGAGTACGAATAGCTTGATCAGCTGGCCGACAGGGGTAATGCTCGAAAAGATGCGGTTTCAAGAGCAGAGTATACGTTTCAACAACCCTGAGAGGCGATTTAGTGACTGATTCTCAGAACATACAAAAATTATAGAGGGAATACTTCTTCAGCCTACTGAATGGCAGCGGAAGCATATGGCCAAGAGATGACGATGAAGCTGACGTTTCACTGCCCGACCATAAAGAAGTCCGAATAGCAACTACCCCTCTGCAGACCAATTATACCTTATCAGTGTGGCAACACCACTTCTTCGTCGATTACAAAGTTGCTCTTGATAGCACGAAAAGAAGCTGCCTTTATGCCGCGATGTCTGAATTTGGTATCCTCGCAAAACAAATACGGCACCAAAAGCTTCGTCAGAATCGGGAAGGACCTCTCCGAGCCGTTCGATACCAAACGAGGTTTCAGACAAGGCGACTCCCTATCGTGCGACTTCTTCATCCTGCTTCTGGAGAAAATAATTCAACACATTACTCGATCCTCTCATTATGATTACGGTATCCAAAATAATAGTCAATTTCACAAAGTTATAATACCTTGTGCAAAGTATGGCACATTGGTAAAAAAATGTATAGCGAAAGAAATACAACAACAAGGGTATGGTATAAATTGTTTGAAATGAAAAGTGTGAATGACGAGTGTTTATTGGAAAAGGGTCATTACGCTTGAGCTACCTAATTTTGGGTTAATTTACGAAAATGGTCAAACAGTTACGAGCGTACTGGTTTTGTTATCCACTAGACTTCTAGTTTCAGCCACTAGCTCAACACTGTTTCACTGTGAATAGATTGACACCTTCATACGACCCGACCCACGTCCATTATGTTATCTCATAAATGCTCATAAGTTAAGTTGAGAGCTTATGGTTTCACTAATTCTCATTTTTTAGTGATTTATCTGAACTTTTTTTGATATTAATGTTAATCTTAAGCCTTCAAAGTTTGATAAGCCTTCTGCAGACAATGCCCGCTGAGCTAAGACTTTTGTGTGAGTTATCGGAGTTTAGTGTCCGATATTTGATAGTCAGTCACAACAAAATTAAATCTAATTGACATATGGAGATCAAATTTCATTTTGGGGAATCGGATACGCCATCTCAAGATATTACTTTAGATATTACTCTATATCTGGCGTTAAGCTGGCTGAAGAAGTGTTCCCCTTCTATAAGTTCAGTATGTAGCTCCGAACATCAGTCAACAGATCACCACTTTGGGTCTTACAAGAGTATGCTCCAGTAGCGAAATTTTCCTTTAGTCGACCCACGGTATCTATCCCACCCCGCTCGTGTGGTCGACTTTAACGAAAACCAATGGTTTCGCTTGCAACTGTAAGTAAGGAGCTTGAAATGTCGTCCACGGTTCCGTTATGCTTAGAAAACCGCTTTGCTGTCGTTTGTGATATTATGGTATCTTCTCGTCGTCGTACTTTTCCAATGTTTATTGGTAGGCTTACCTTGCTGTACAGAGACAGGTGCGTACCTTTGCCACAACAAAACAGTGATCCGAGTCTATATCGGAGCGTACGCACATCAAGGACACTGTAGACGTGTCGTCCATCTATCATAATATAAATAATATGGTTACGAACAGCCAAGTAGCTTTCTCTTCTTAACTTAACTTAACTTTCTTGTGCTGGAAACTAATATTATAGAAAACCACATTTTAGGCCACTGCGAAGTCGCTCAGCCTCAAGCCACAGTTGTATCGAAGATGCCGTTCTTTTATTACAAACTAAGTAAAAATAATGATTTTTTTCCTCTGCGACTGTACTTCGGATTTCGATTCGGTAGAGGGCGTTCCTAGCTAACGAATGAGCGGCTGGCCAGTTGTCTACGAGCACGTGGAGAGTCAGGATAAATATTTTTGCGCGATGTGTTTCTGTGAGTGCTGCAAGTCGAAATAGAAGTATGATCCAGAGACAAAGAGGCAATCTTCCGAGTGGCACACGCCATTGTCTCCTCGCCCGAAAAAGTGAAATCGATACTCATTGTTTTTCTTCTGGCAAAAAGGTATCGTCCAGTCGCCCTACAGCTCAGATATTACGTCTTGTTATGCCAGCATATGTACACTCTTATAGAAGATGTTATTTTCTCTGTTTAGTTCTTCAGCTCGAATTATTATCTCCAGAAGTAGGTTGAAGAAATCGCACGATAGAGATGCGCCTTGACGGAGCTTTTGGTATTACTTAACGTCCCCCTACTGTGAAAAATGACATGGAGTGCAACACTTATTTGGCACAGCTGTTGGATAGGATATGCAGTACAGTATAAAAAATCAGACATTTATAGCAGGAACAGTGGAGAACGTAGAATCGTGGCCCGTGTCAGCTGATACGACCCATCTTATGGGCGCGCAATGTAAGTGCACAGTGAAAAACGCTACTCCCTTCTCTCTTTGACGTAGGATGACGTGAGAATTCATGGCATTTGGATTTTTGCCGTAGAAAGGTGTCAGCTGATTGCTCTCTCACAACGCAGGGTTGCCAATATCTGTATACTGTAGTAATTATTAACTTTTATAATTCAATCTGTTCAATATGTTTGAAATTTTCTTAAAATAACTCAAAATCAGAGTCGAATGTTTTTATTTATAAATATATAAAATATTTTTAATAGTTTGTTTTCAGTTTTGATACTTTATATTATAAAAAATTGTAATGGAAAATATAACTGTGTACAAAACGATATATGCGTATTGAGAAATGGCAACATTGTCCAAATGAAAACAAACAAAGATGGCTGATTTCTGCGTTTTTGCCACGTTCTCAAGTGTTCACATATTTTGCTCGATGAGAAAGGTAAAGGAAGGAAGGCAGTAGCSTTCTCCACTGTTCCTGCTATTACGTATCTGTCTTTAACATAACTGAAACTACAATATAAATTGGGAGGCTGGCGTATAACCAAAATACAGATTTGGATCTAATTTAATAATTCCAAAGGTAATATTTCCAGTGTATTTTAATTCATTCTGAATTGCCATTTAGTCTCATTTATGCCACTGTGCACGCTCTGTCTCTCCTTATGTATTGAAAGTGTAGCAAGATTTGCCAGAAGGATGTCACCGCTTGACATATTGCTCTGATGGAGTTTCCTACTTTGTTTACATACAAAAATTGTATTGCAAATGGCAACATGTAAAGAGGAAATAATAAATGCCGCTAATACGCTGCGTACGCACGCACATCACGTGCCGGTGGGACGTTGAAAACAATGACAAAGGTGGATGGAAGCGAAGCCACAATGGCAAGCGAAGCGTCAACGCTGTTCAAAGACAAAATAAGAAGATCGGCAAGAGGAAGTGGAAGTGGAAGTCTTTTACGCACAAGAAAGCACATTGACGGCGCAAAATTGAAAAGCGCAAAGTGAAGGCAACAACAACAACAATATGAGCAACAAGTAAACGAGCAATAAGAGCCAGTGAGATAGCGAAGATGAAGAGTAAATAAATAAAATGGCCAATATTCCACGGCTGACAAACAATACCGGCAACAAGGGTAATAAAACTACAACAAATACAACAAATTGCAACTTTCATTTCAGTGGTGACTTTCATTTCACGTGTAAGCGTTGAGTTTAAAAATGTGGGAAGCGTTTTTAAAATATTCCTTTGTTTTGTAAAATCGTTTCGAGCGCGGGAGAAGGATCGGATGTAGCTGCCTTTGCGATGACCACAACAACAAGCTAAATACTCATATAGACCACATACAAAATGTGGACGCTTAGAGCATAAAAACTTTATGCAAAGAAAGGTGTCGGGAGCAAATAGAAGTAAAACAGCGAATGCCGGTGCATCGCTTCGATGCAGCGTTACACCTGCAAGCGCCCCATAAATGGCGGGTAAATGTTGCGGTCCTAAGCGTCAAAGTGTCGCTTGTGCTTCGCGCGTATGCAGGCGTTCGTACAAAGTGCTGTGGATGCGTGCCACAGCGAAAGAAAGTCTGGCAATCACCACGCAAGGATTATTAAATTTAATGCATTTTTGCGCTCTCACGCCAGTTACTCTTTCTTTTATTTTTTTGGTTCTAAGCTATTTGGGGAACTTTTTGTTCTCATCTTGCGTGAAATTGACATTTTGCGGAAGTGTTTAGAAACAAAAGTTACAATAAAGAAGAAGAAAGGTTAGTGGAAGTAGCTGGGGAAAGTCAAATTGGTTGTCAGGTTTTTGTCTTTGCTTAATGTTCTCTTGTGGTCTGAAACGAAAAGGTTTTTATTTAGTAAGTGGTGGGTTGAAAAGTTCATTTTCTTTTATGGGAAAAGGCAATACTTTGAGCAAAGCCCAGATTTATTATTCAATGTAGTTGCTATCGACTGCAATACAGCGACTATAACGTTGTCTTATAGTTTGTAGTATTTTTTATCTTTTGCTTCAAACTTGAGGTCTAATAATAGGGTCAAATTCATGGCGGAACAAGGATTACGCAATCTGAAACTTCTTATGCATTGTGATGAACAAGAATTTATCTCAAGTTTTCTTAACGGGTTTTTCAATAAGACCGCTACAATTTTTTTGAATAAAACAAAAACGGTTCGGATTATCAAAGAAATTCTTTAATTCTGTGAAAGTACATTCGATGCCATTATATATGAAACTCAACTTCGTTTCCATGGCCAGCAAGGGCACGCTTGCAGAAGTCCAGTTTTTGTTGGTTTTCAAGCATAAATTGGTTCTTCAATTGTTGTTGGCTTGTTGGTATAGACCAAAAGCTTGACAGAAGGCCACATAGAAATACTCTAACGGCTTCAAATCCTAAGGCGGCCAACTCACTTTGCTAATTCGTGAGATAAAACGTTCATCAAACTTGGTTTTCAATAAATCGATTGTGACATTCGCTGCGTGGTTGTGGCGCAGCCTTGTTGTAACTACATATAGTCTAAGTCCATATCATCCAATTTCCAAAAATATTGGGTTATCATTGAGCGAATATAGTGATTGTCATTCACAGTAACGTGGCGGTCTTGATCATCATGGAAGAAGTACGGCCCAATGACGCCGTGGCCCATAAACTGCACCAAACTGTACTTTTTTCAGGATGCAATTTTGACTTATGGAGTACGTGTGGATTGCTGTCTGACCAATAAAACATATTTTGCTTATTAAGAGGGTTAAAGGGTAAAATACTGATTTGGGTCTTCCTCAATTGTTGGGCTAGCGGCAGCAAAATTCTCGACCCTACGGGACTTCTTTCTACCACTTGCTCGGGAACATTTTGTACTGTGCTTGTAGATTTTTCCACTAAACGTTCAATTGTTGATCTGACATGGCCATTATAACGGCCATATATTATACGTAGCGGTTCTAA
Source organism: Bactrocera latifrons (assembly GCF_001853355.1). Lineage (NCBI taxonomy): Eukaryota > Metazoa > Arthropoda > Insecta > Diptera > Tephritidae > Bactrocera > Bactrocera latifrons. The sequence continues at coordinate 975,041 of NW_017537290.1, forward strand.
AGTTGAAGTATCAGTATTAAATTTTAATAATTTCGACTCTTTGTTGAATCACATATTTCTTCATGTTATAAAATGGCAAACCTTATTAAAATGTCAAAAGAGCGGGAAAAATATGGCGTCGTTTGCTGTCCCTATCTGGTTACTTTTGTAGCTTATCTACTGAAAAACCGGTGATTTCTAATCAAATTTCGTGTGCGTAATCAATGGAAATATTGGAAAAGGTGTACTATGATTCAAAAACACAAACCTACGGGTGGTACATAGATGAGCGACAGATCGGTGAAGGCATGCCTCATTCTGGACGACCTTTGACTTTTTTAATAATTATATTTTGAAATATAATAAAATATTTTGCGTTTTATTTACAGTTTCCGAGTAGTCGGATTTTTCCAATTTATTGTTGAGTCTTTGGATTCGGTTTATTTCGTTCCATGAGCGAACTGGAACTGCCGATCAAACATAGAATAAAAAGTTGAAGATGATCGAGCTATATTTCGTTCATTGTTATATATTTAGGGGTTTCACATAGTCTCATAAAGTTATAAGTTATAACCATCCGAAGGCATAGCGTTCAGAGTTGTATTTGCGTAAACTTATTTTAGTATACAATCCGTTAACAAATTTTTTAAATTAGTTAAAAAATTTATGATTTTATGACGCTTTATGTCACGTTGTAAGTATCCCAATTGATACACAAATTTGCGTCTGTCTGGACTTAAAAATGTAACATATGTACCTTACTAACCAAATATTTAAAACACGAATTTTTTTCCCTCAAAATATTAAATCTTATGAAATAATGTTTTAACTGACAATATGGATTTCCTTCCCAGAGACAGTTCGGGACGATCAAGTTCACTTGCACATAAGTCCGAACGCTCGCATTAGGTAGTCGCGAGACATTTATTTACCGCAGACTAAATCAAGAATTTGGATTTTTTCTTTAAATATTAGTCACCGGGGGCGGATGGTATCCCAGAACCTCTGCCGCACGGAATTCAGTGCAAAACCGTTTAGTTCAATTAGTGTCACTTCCTTCATTTAAAAATATTACGAAATAAGGTCTCAGGCGCTGAATATCTTAACCTTACCAGCGTGCCTACAGATCAGGTAGGTCAACTAGTAAGGCTCTGTTTCAGCTAACCGCGCAGAATCCAAGATTACAGGCAAGTGCAAGAAAAGCACCGTAGAAAAGGAATATGAATAGCTGAGACCACTGCAGGGAATACTAAGAACGGGCGAGCGTACTGTCCCCCTTAATATAGAGCATAGTCGTGGATGAACTCTGTGGGTTGATTAGCAACAATGGGATTCGTTGGCAAAGGTACGCTGTCGACATTGTTATATTAGCCAGAGGTAAATTTTTCAATATTCTCTGCGATGTTGTGCAAAAGGATAATGCGGGATTGTCGGATCGAACATCAACCCACTGAACTGAACGTCTTTGCCGGGCCTAAGGACTTTAACTCTTGACTGCGCTGAGGTAGAGCTAATATCTGGGTTTATTTCTAGTTTTCTCTCCTCGGTAGAAGCAGCTTGTGGATCTGACTTCTACTTCTACAAAACAAAAATATAAAATACACTGTTTAGTCCTTCTGATTGCGAAATTTATTTTTCATAATTTTTGACAAATAAACTTATTTTGAAATTATCGACAATCTAATGTTTGCTTAGTATTAGTCTCCGTCGAAATATAATAGAAACTTATCGCCAATATTTAATTACGTAATTAGGTAAATTAGTTATAACGTTAGATAGTGTTATTAGATGTGGATTATTATGGAGAACTTGTTTTAACTGTGCAAATGTGGTTCCAAACGAATCCAGTGGTTTTCATAAAATGCAAATGAACACCTGGTACGATGGGGAGTGCCGCTAAAATTGACCGCAACACGTGCGGGATGGGATAGATACCGAGAGTTGAAGAGAAAAGTGAGACGCCTTTTCAGACAGAAGAAGAGAGAGACCAAAATGGGTGAGTATGAAGAGCTTGATAAGCTGGCCGACAAGGGTAATGTTCGAAAACTCTACGAAACGGTTTGGCGACTAACAGAAGATTTCAAAATCGGAGAATACTCTTGTTGAACCCAGGAGTAGATATTATGGGGGGCACACTTCTCCAGTTCTCCAGTGGCAGTGAAAGCAAAACACCAGTGGATGGTGAATTCGATTCTCCAAGCGATGACGATGGAGCAGACATTCCATTGCCCGACCTTAAAGAAGTTCGAATAGCAATTATCCATTTGAAGAACAACCAAGCGGCGGGGGCCGATGTACTGCCGGTCAAATTCAGATACGGTGGTGAAGAACTGATAAGGAGCATGCATCAGATTTTTTGTAAAATATGCTCGAATGGAAGCATGACCAAATATTGTAATTTAATTTTGGTCTGCCCAACCCACGATCTGTGCCAATTACTGTGTGATACGCCTGCTCAACAACGCTTGTAATGTTCTATAGAGCGTACTGTGTCAGCAAACTGATTGGACCTTATCAGTGCGGCTTTAGATCAGGAAAATCAACAACTTACCAGATATTCGCGATGCGATCTTGGAAAAGCCACGTGAAAAGATGATCGACACACACAATCAGGTTACTCATTATCTTCCTTCTGCTATATGGTGCAGAGTACATTTGTTGTGCCGGTGTTACTTTAGTTTTCAGGAGAAAGGAAGAGAAAGAGGAAAACCTCCACTCCTTTGGAAAGATCAGGTGGAGAAAGACCTGGCTTTGCTTGAAATTACCAATTGGCCCCTAACAGCGAAAAGGAAGAACGACTGGAACTTTACCAACCATGCAAATCAATGGCAAGGCCAAATATCAATGATGCCATGTATCAAGTGCAGCCATGTCCTTTTCCACCTGATATCTTCAACGCAATGGAGATCTTACTCTTCCTCTGATTCCACGAACAACATAACCTAGCCAGACGCTGTCTCTTGATTCGCAAAACTTTCTCAATGTCGTCGTATATCTCGTAGACTGATCGTTGAATCAACTGCGGTTGTCACCGTTGCCAACGTGTAAAGGACAATAAATCTTCCGCAAAACCTCTCTCTCGAATACTGCTGAGGCCGACATTTCAGATGATGTTATTGTCCATGCCTCCACACCATACGGCAGGAAGGAGGTGATGAGTGACTTGTAGAAATTGGTCTTTGTTCGTCGAGAGAAGATTTTACTTCTCAGTTATCTACTCTGTCCGAAGTAGCACCTGTTGGCAAGAGTGATTGGATTGCGTTGAATCTCAAGGCTGATATTGTTGTTGGTGTTGATACTGGTTCCAAGCTAGAAAGATTTTTAAGGTCGTCTAAATGGTTTTTTCATGAACTATACTTTCAACATTGATTTAATAACATCGTACAAAGGAACTCGTCCATTACCAAGAACAGAACTTAATAAAAACACAACAACACTATGTAGAACTACTCTTACAAGCACGAGTACAAAAGCAAATGTCAAACAACAGATCCATTCTTACGGATTTCCAAGCAGCTGATACACGAAAAAGGTCCATATGGATCCACACAGATGCAGAAGCAAGCAAGTGTGTGTGTGTGTCTCAGCGTCAGCTAAATGAAGTCACGTTTGGGTGATTTTTCTTTCGGGGCTCATATTAAAATACGTGCAACATTGATCCTTGCAACATGCCACAGACGCAGTCACATTGTCAAACAGTTACACAATATGTTGCCACTATAACGAACACACACACACACATGTATACATGTGAGTACATATAAAAGTTAGTTAATACAATGTAAATGTGTGTTCCGCAAAAACCGCAGGCTGTTTGCTCGACAATGAACGAATGTCGTGCAATAGTGGAATGGAGGAATAGTAAAAATTGACAAGATATAAAGCAATGAAGTGTTAGTTGGACGTAATGCGTACGTCAAGTGTTTATTCGCTTGAGTTGAGTTAAGTTTACTTTGGCAATGAAAAATGACGAGAAAAATCCGACATTTTTTTTGTCAATGAAAGAGATAATGTAGAGAGCGTGTGTTTGCTTCGTGCTGGCAGAAACATCTTTTAAAATTACTTAAATGTTATCAAAAATTACAAAAAAGTTAAATGTAACGAAGGTTATTTTCACTTGATAATATAAAGAATAAGAAAGGAAGTAGTATATCCTGGTATTTTTAGAACGTTCATAATACTCAAAATAGATCATAAATGTATATATGTAATTTTTATCAATTTTCTTATATAAGGTAAACGGGGGTTAGGGAATATTTTTATTCGGTTTTCTCCACTCTTGGCATTAAGATATGTAATTATAAGGAAAAAAGGCATTCATTAAGAAACCAATATATGGGCCGTTGAGCGAAAGCCAATGTTTGAAAACGCTTCTGAAAGACCCTTCCACCTTTTAATAAATATTATATAAGATAAAAAATACACCAAGTCCAACAAATGGACTTATGCTTCAGACGATACCTACGCAAGTGGTAATCGACCCACAGTTCCCGCTGTGGCAGAGGCACGGAGGCGTCTCTCTCAGAAAGTAAAGAAAACTCTTCGAAGTCAGGAAAGCGTCTCCGAATCAAGTCTTGGTGAGGAAAAGACTGAGCGGAACAGTAACTGGTAGAGCCGGTGGGGGTATGTCGCCTCAAACAGGTGGGTGTTCAAGTTCGATATGGCGCGCTTCGAAAAGGTGTCTGTCGGTGGAGAATTTTCCGGAGCCATGGCACAACTCTAAACTGCAACTCTATTCTATCGAGACAGAATCCCATATAAATCACGCCTCATTGTTATTTCCTGAATCTGTAGGTAGCAAGACCCAGCTATTATTCTGCATTGTGCACTTCAGCGTTGGTTGCAACTGCATCGCCATCGGATGGTTACCCTCCTGTTGTTACCGATTCTGGAAAGGCGTATGAGAGACAGTTTTAACCGTTATCGACCAAGACATCCACCGGAGTATATACGGGAGGCAGGTTGTCAAGTTTGCAGAGGAAGGGATGAGGATTTCCCAATAACAAGTTGCGCCTCGGGACAGGAAACTGAGACTCATGCGGAAATGATCGATGAGGCAGGGCTGTCGCCTTCTCAGGAGGACTGTTGAATAGTGTCACCGTGGCGGCAAGGCGAATACAAATCTGGTCCACAGACTAGTTAAAGATAAATTTAACATTGCCGTGATCCAGGAATTCAGCACCTTTAGGAGCCAGATTAGTGGACTAGGTTCAGTCAACCTACATTTTATTTTTTATGGCAACGGCAATACCAGACCAAGGACCTGAATACTACGCATGAAAACAATAAAAATTTTCTCTCTTAGCAGATTGATATCGATTGATGCCGCCCTACATGACGTCGTAGTGGCAATCGAAAGTTCCTTAGAAAAACGAGAATTCACTAATTCACCCCTTGTTGGTCACCTTCATCAATGATTTATTAGCAGTTAGAATGTCAAGGATATCTGCTACGCGGACCACCTTGATGTCCTCTGTTCAGGGTTGGACTAACTGCTAATCGAAAACTTTACAATTCAATCTCTCCTCATTAAAAAATATTTCACTCTTGAACTCGGTCAAATGGAGTACACATTGAGAGTAGGGCTTCCAAAGTGCTTTGAATCTGGAACTTATGCAAAAGAGTCATGGCCTCAAAATTGGCTCTATACAAATGTCATCCGTCCTATAGTAACATGTGGAGCAGTGGCGTGGTGGATGGCGCAAACGAAAAATTGCCATATTAAACCCCTGGAACAGGTAAAACGGGTATGTTTCCTGAGGATAACAGGTGCAATGAAAACTACCTTAACAAGGCTCTGGAGGTTATCCTTGACAACCGCCAACACACATTCAAATGAGACTCGAAGCAATGCTTGCGGCAGCTTGCTTATGATTTTAGGACCATGGAGTCAAACTGGGCATCGTTATGGTCATATCTTTATATTCGACTTTATTAATGAACACGGTGTAAGATGACAATTTGACCAAGGAAAGGTGATTCACGTGGAATTTACTATATCCTTTTCGATCCACTCTAAGTAGTAAGTCCATAAATATTGTAATGTATACCCAAGGCGAATTTGAGGACAACCGAAATACTAATATTTAATATCATTGCGTTAAATTATACAAGTAGGCAATAGCTTGACTCTCAGCAGGAAACTCGGCCATTCATGTAGGAAATGAAAGCGCATACGAGTTGAGCCGCTCGGGGGTAACTGGAGAGAGAATCCTTCAAGTGTTGTTTAAAGCAGTGGACTATAGGGAAGCACCTCCGGTCTTGTAACAATGGGCATACCACAATATTACTTTGGGGCAGAGGTTATGGTGGACAGATCAACAAGCTAATACATCAGAGACCACCTATGAATGCCAGAAAATGAGTTAAATGGATTCTGCGGAATGCAGGGTATGCGCGGAGGATTATGAGACCCTAAAACGTTATCTATTTTTTTCCCAAATTTACAGAGTTGCTGGACAAGACTGAAATTGGTCACCTCCCAGGGGCCAATTGGTCGAACGTTAGCCTAAGTGCGGAAGCATGCGGTCCGGTGCCAATGCGACTCCCTTTTCAATCAACCAAAGATACCTCATTTTTCTTTTTATTCGGGTTTTCTTGTATTTATGCTGGGATATAGCAACAGGGTTAGCTGTATTAACTCCTGAATTAACATAATCAGGTTGAACTCTGCTGTCTGTCAAGGCTATTATTTTCTCCTCAATGTTTGGCATCCATGAAAGTTTTATGACCTTTTCCATAGGTGAAGGTGTGGGCCTCCAAATAGTTAAGAGGAAAGGTAGGTTTTGGGATTTTATATCTCCTGATAAATAAAGCCATTTTAGTTTTACTTGGGTTGATGGATAAGCCGCTTCTATACGCGTGGTTGGATACCACGTTAAAGTATCCTTCGTTCAGCTCACATAATATAATTAGTAATTTTCCTTTAAACATAAGAACAACGTGTATGCTATCAGCCGATAGCCTAGTTCTACGAGTTCTTTAAGGAGCTAGTTAACCACTATGCTCTAAAACTGCAAGAACTTTTATAGATGTCAGGTATATTTGGTCTTCTTATTGAGCTTCATAAACGGAAGTTTAGTTCAACGGCCACTACGTAAAATTTTACTGAGTTTTCCAAGCATAATATAAATCGAATTAAACTGAATTACAACAGTGATAGTAATAGAGAGAGCTGAACTTTCGTTGTGCTCCTGTTCAACTACTTTCAATGTTTTATTTTAAAGTTAAGCTAATATTCATGTAACTTCTGAGCAATATTTATTTCATATATAATAAAAATCCAGGTGTCCACCTTCTATGCGAAAATACAATCTCAAAGCGATGCTTCACATCCACATATCTCTACGACTACGAAAATATATCCGATTAAAAAAAAAATTTTACCACAGAAGTGCCACAATGTGATGCGTTAATGCTTTCAATTCTTGGAAAGCCTTTCCAATAATATTTTCCTTACGATCAACGCTTACTTTCATTTAAGGATAATCCACGCGACGCTCTACTTTTGAAATAAAAGATAGAGAAATAAGATAGCATACTAATAGGCGTGAAGTGGTGGTGGCAAAGAATGATGAAAAATGCTGTGAACGGAGCAACCTTCAGTTTTTTGGAACTTTGTGTTGTTTTGGTGGTTTTTTTGTCGTTTGTTCTGATGTTCTTTTTTTGTGATTTTTTTTGGTTGCTTTTTTTGCTTTTTTTGCCTTTTTTGTTTTTTTTTCTTTCTTTCTTTTGATTTGCTTATGTACTAACGATCACGCCCTTCACGAGTTACATAAGCCGCTACATTAAGACTGTCGTTCAAGCGCCTGGGTACTTATGGAATTCACGAACGTTGGTAAGGTGCCTAGTCAGGCATGCGGAATAAGTACAAACGAGCAGAGGAAAAATACGAAAACGCCACAGTTGACCGTCAAATGTTCGGTGCTCATTTGCGCGCAGCCTGAACTATGAGTGTATGCGTGTACGTGTGTGTGTGTTGGACGCTGTCGACACACGTAAGAAAAATAAGCCTCATAACTTATTGAACTGCTTTTAACCCTGCCTCGTTCACTGGATTACAACAATTTTTCTTACGACTTTGGCAGCAACAAAATCGTGGGCGCGCCCGCTCAACCGCAACAGCAACATGTACGAGTACAAGTATGCATACATGTGTGTGTGTGTGTGTGTGTGCATGTGTGCGAGTTTGGTAAAAATGTGACGCATTTAGACAAAAGCGCTTGTCAGCGTTGTATAAAGATAATACAACTGAAATGTGAAAGCCGCAAACGCATACAGGAAATAAATGTAGAAAGAGGAAATAAAATGGCAAAGCCCATGCAGCGACCAAAATCATTTGCCATCCATTAGGCGCAGCACATATATTTATATAAAGCACTTGATGCTGCTGCTCCTATCCTAACTTATATATACCTCTACCAAAACTCTCACATGTGTGTACACCTAACTAGAATCGGCAAGTGTGTGCATGTATGGGTGCTTGTCCGCCATTCGTCCTTTGCCAGTTAGTCATGTGTGTCAGCAGCAGAAATGGCAACAACGCAGCAGCGGCTGTGGCAGTGGCAGTTTGAAGCTTGTTAAAACATCAGCGGCACGTAACAACTAAATTCGTTCAGCTAATAAAGGCCAAAAAACATGCGTTGCTTTGAAAGCGCCTAAAAGCGTGCAAGATAACATGCATAAGCGCACACAACTGCACATGCACATTAACATACACACATTTATGTATATTTGCAAACACACGCACTTATCTACAAAGTAAGTCTGACGCGCCCTCACCCGCTAACCTGCTGTGCACTTATAGATGACACTGAAACAAATTGAACTCATACTATTGGTATTTGGTGCGCCTTAATGTGGACTACACATATGTACGTGCACATATGCAACACTTATTGGTCGATAGGCTTTCACAATCATGCCTCAATGTGCACGAAAAGTGCGTGCAAACGTTGTTTGATAGCAGACAAATGGTTTTGAATGTGATTTGGTTTGTGTATTGCCTACTTTTAGGCGTGATGACAAGATATACGAAGTTGCGTGTGTGTTTGCTGAAAGTTTGCGCTGTTTAAAAGGTAAATTATCCAACTGTTATGAAGTGCTTCCTAAAAGTGTGCAGTAAGTATGAATGGTTGTTGTATTATATTTAACGCGTTTCAGCTGAATTTTTCCTTGTGTGCCCATGTTACCAACTTAAAGTCTTTTGCGTATACGGAGATGAATTTAAAATGATATTATGCTATTCGGCTATGAACAGATATTGAATCCATTTTAAGCCAATCCGATTCGAATCCGTTTCAGTTCTGTTGAACCAACAGTTTTGAACGGAAACCCACAATAAGCTAATTAATTTTTAAATTTTTTTTCTAATACATATCTCCAAGAATTATTAATTGCAAATATGCAAAGCAAGTTCGGTTGCACGAAATGCAGGTTGAGTAACATATACTAGTATAGTATGGTGAGTTTAAATTAAGTGTGGTGAATTTATTTCATATGTGGTGGGTTCGGAAATTTACCTGTTTCGGTGAAAAGTGAGTTTATATGGAAAGTGGTGAGTTTCGTATATATGTGTTGAATTCTAAACCAACACTCTGCCGAGATTTTAACTTTAATGAACTTGTAAGAAATAAAAATTATGCTGTAGTTTTATATTGGAAACAATTTTTGCTGCATAATCACCTATGAAAGAGGCCAAGGGACAAATATGTTATAGATTTGGCAATGTTGTTTTGAATCTTTGCAAGAAATTTTTATTTGCATTGAGCTTATGTAGGAGTTGAGTTATTAGTTAAAGTAAGTCGTGGTTATTGCGTCAAAGTCGAGAATAAAAAGTATAAGTTCGGTTATTACAAATTCAGTTTAAGTAAGCTATTCAAGTTTAGTGTAGTGAGATCGAAACCTCTTTAGAAAAAATATGAATTAAGTTAAGGTTGGTGAGTTAAATTTGGGTGTGGTGCTTTCTAAGAAGATATATATGTTGTGATTATAACTTTTAAGAAACTTTTTTTAGTATTATAAATACTGATTATTTCAATAAAAAATTTTAGATATTATTAGAATATGCTATAGTCCCATACTGGAACGGGGCGATTGTTTGTGGGTATTCGTACCTATGATGTTTCTAATTTGTGTATGGAATTTTTATTTGCCTTAAGTTTATGTAGTTATAAAGAGTTAAGTTAAAAGGAGTTAAAGTAATTTGTGGTAGGTGATTTGCAATGAGTAATAAATAAACAAATTTTTTTCGAAATTCAATTTAAGAAACATATTCTTATTAAGTGTGGTGAGTTAAGATAAGGTGTGGTGAGTTTGGCTAATGTGTGGTGATTTCGAAAACTAACGTGTTTAGGGGAAGAGTAAATTAAGATTAAAAGTGGTGAGTTTAGTTTATATATAGGGAATTCCGGAAGTACCTAAGCTAGTTATAAGGAGTTAAGTTAAAAGGAGCTAAAGTAAGTTGTGGTAGGTGATTTGAAATTTGAGGAATAAATAATCCACATTTTTTCGAAATTAAATTTAAGAAACCTACTCTGGTTTAATGTGGTGAGTTTATAATAAGTGTGGTGAATTTGGTATATGTGCGTTGAGTTCGGAAATTTGCGCGTCTAGAAGAAGAATGACTTTAGATAAACAAGGTGAGTTTAGTTTATATGTGGTGAATTCCAAAAGAATGTATCTAAGTTAAGAAAGGCAGGCTCAACTCACGCGAACAGCTCAGGTTGAGTGTGTTTAGTTATGTTCTTTTTGTTTGATTTAGGTGGCTATAGGTGTATACATACATATGTTTTGCAATAAGCTTAAGTACTTGGAACAAGTTCTGGTTTCATTTAAATTTTTTAAAGAATATTCCATTTCAAGCATATCTACATATGTGTATTTATATACCTATATTGGTTGGCTTAGAGGTAAAGACATACCACTAATCATTTGCAAGCATCTAAACGTTTCTAATTTTTCTTTAATTTCATTTTCCTTTTGTTTTCTCCCCACAATTTAGTCATTTATTCTACCAACAGTAAATCAGAACAGATGCCAATGAATGTGGGTAAGCAGGCATTTGGCCTCGGCAAAATGAGATACACTTGCAGACGATAAAGGGGCGAAGAACACACAGTGGGAGTTTTGAGTTTGAACACAATAAGAAACCACAAGCGTGGCGGGGAAGCGGCAGTCTGCCAATTGTCGCATAAATAAGCGTTATAAGGATAAAAATGTAATAAGAGAATTGAATAATTGAAGTTGTTGTTGCTGTGCCTACGAACAGATACACGAATGAGGGAAAGATGCGTATGATTAACATTGAGTATGCTTCCAACATACATACATATACATACATCTACAATGTTATTGTTTATAAGCGTACGTTCTTGGCTTATATGTGTGTGTAAGTGAGTGAACTGATTGCTGCGTTTATGCACAGGTGCTCAAAATAAATTTACCTACGATGGTTGCGCAATAAAAGAAGAAGCCCGAGAAGCAATGCCACGCACAATGAATGAATGAGCATGTCCAATGGGAAATGTAAATAATGAGGCATTTGAAATTTAAAGGAAATGCTGAGGAGGAAATTGTTGTTATTTTCTTCACATTTTTTAATTATCTCAAATATTTTATCTTATATAATATATGCTAATAAGTAGAGACTTTGCTTTTAGTAAAGTCAAAGAGCTCACTAGATCTCTTACGATAATTCCTGAGCCAAAAAGATCTTGTGACAGTACCGGATTCGGTGGTGGCTCAGCTCTGACGAATCTTCCGCGAAGTCTAGCAATTCAGTAGGAGAATATACGAAGAAAGGGGACCCATCCCTATTCTACCGATAGCGGAGCCAGGGTGCTTACCCTTGCCAAATCGTCAGCCTTATAGTTACCTGATACTCCACAGTGGCTTAGATTTTTCCCAAAGTAACTCAATACCATCGATAATGATATTAAGTGTTTCTTAACCAGCTCAGAAATCACAATTAGTGAGTTCAATTCTAGTATCGCCGATCTGCACTCTGAGTAGCTGCATCTCCGGAGCGGTAATTTTACCACTACCTTAATAGCAGCGACCTTAAAAAACACGACGTAGTCAGGAAATTTGAAGCTGAAGCTGATAGAGAATTCCTGACAATATAACCCTCCTCAATCTTCCTCCCAATCTCTTAAACCCATCCATGAAGAAGCTCGCTGTCGCTCTCCTCCAATGGCTTCCACCCATCCCTAACTCTCCTGTAGGTATGCGAGTGGAAAATAGCACCCACAGTTTGGTTTGTCGTCTCCATGATCCACAGGATCTGGTTTAAATGATTTTCGAATGGGATATCTATGACAGTATAATTGGAGTGACCTTAGAGAAATGGACATGCTGATGAGTAGGACCCGGTGAAGCCGCAGTATAAGGAATTCCTTGCCTTCTCTCCTTTTTTCTCTTTTTTCTTCTCTTCATTCTTCTCAATTTTAGGCTTCCATGAAACCTTTCTCTCAATGATAAGCCATAAATTCTTTATTCTCTCCAAGCAGTGATGCCCGCCATGATCTTATATCTCCTTGTAAGCCAGACCAACACAGGTTTATTTGGGTTAACAGCAGCAGGTCATTGACTATCAGGAAACATATAAGACGAGAAAGAACGGCACCTTCTGGTTTGCCCCAACTCACACATCGCTGTTGTTGTCGTCGTCATTCAACACCCAGGAAACGTGATGTTTCAACAGGGTCGGAGCAAAGGGAGAAGGGTGTCCGAAAAGTAGGGTTAGCAGGGTATACAAAGAGGTGCCCAGTATCATACGGAGACTCATTGCACGCTGAACATACGTCAGGGTCTATTCTGGATAAGTAGGAGTTTAACCTGCTACGGTATCCAGAACGAAGCTTTCCAGAGCTGTTACAACTACTTCCGGCAAGACATTACTGAAAGCTCCCTCATTATCTTTTTCACCACCATAGCATGCGTTCATCACTTTGAGATCCTTAAATAGAGAATGGCAGCCTCTTATACTGACAGTATAGACAACTAGAAAACCCTCGAACTTTAATCTTTGCTTTACCACTTCGCCCTTACTCCGTAATATTTGTAGCAAAATGCACTAACTCTACCTTTTCAAGTGAACCGCCAAGTATTTCAACGCCAATAGCTATTTATGTACCACATAATGTAATCTGAATTTTCTGCTGGTAACGCAAAATTCCTACACTCAAGTACAAAATAACTCAAGAAACGGAGAAAAAATGGCAACAGCAAAAACTTCCGTACAGTTCAGCGTTCGCTAACTGAATTTTAAACGGGTTCGCAGAATGTTTACAACTTACTAAACTGCCTGCGGGCCAACTTATAGTGGACATCTTAAACCCAGTTAGAGAGCGAGCCAGCGAGCGAATGCGAGAGTACAAAAAAAGACTTCAACTAGCGCGCAAAGATGGAGATAGAGTAGTCGCTTGACAGCGGGCAATAAAACGACGGCGTCAAATAACGATTATTATTCATGTGGTCAACTGTATGGCCAGTCGGGACTTTGATATGCGCAGAACGGCCAGCGGAGGAGGCAAATGAAGGCTTGTCACTAACACAAAGTGGTCAAAAGAAAAGTTCTGTATTTAACTTATGGCGATCACGTTTTTATATGCAGTTTCGCTGCAATGCTACCCGAACACTACTACACACACACATACGTACTCAAATATGCGTGTTTAATATTTTTTGTTGACAACTTTCAATAGCAAACATTTAGGCGCTGTGTAGTGTAGTGGTGGCAGCATAAAGCTGTTTTATATGCAGCAAATAGCTGGATGGTAAGCGACAGCCTCAGCGTGGCCGTCATTTAAAACAGAAAACAAGAAATAGAGTGGCGAAAAGCAAGCAGATGCCAAAAACAGCAAGCGAAATTGCTCTGAGGAAGAATATGTACCAAAAATTACCCAAGTAGCAAACAAAGGAGTAGAGGCAACCATATACACAGCTATTTTGCGCATTTTTTCTTATATTACCACTTTTTTACACTTACCACATGATGCAGTCACGCCTGTTATACGCTTACCGTTATGTTTACAGCTGCGGTTATGTTGGTCCACCAGCCGCCATACAACTCATTTCAAACATATACAAGCATTGCCTCTAAGTTACTTTGTGGTATTTTCCTTTGCTTTTTGTGTGCCTTGGTGTATTTCCGTTAACTGCTTCACCCTCGTCAGCGGCGAAAGGTCTAAAATCACTTTTTGCCGTTACATGCGGTAATAAGGTAATTTTTATGTGGCCCGCTGCGCTCTATGCTCTACAGCACACCAATACATACGCATATGCGTGCATACATAGGTATGCAATGGGTTTGAATAAATACATAAATAAACAATCTGTGCCTACAACAACCATACACAAGTGATTGAAATGTATAGAAATCTAGCAAAATATCAGCTATATTAACATATACACACAAATATACATACATGCATAACATACATACATACATAAGTACATATATACAAATATGAGTTCATCTATAACAAGTAGCATGCATTTGGAGTCGAACTCGATGGCAATGCTTATGTTGATGATGATGACAGCTATCACTTTGATTAGATTATGTAAATGCAAACGAGCGGCGTTGCGGACCTCAATCGTCATGCAAAAATTTTAGAACTGAATGTAAAGCATCGTACAGTTTACGAATCCGGCGAGCCTGCTACGAAGAATAATATGCTAGCGACTGCCTAGGTGATGGTCACTTTTTGTAGCACGCTGGCAAAAGACGAAACGATCACAATTTTAACTATTAAAATAATAAAGTAAAGGCCGCTATAAAGTCATTTTTAGCAGACTACCAGGAAACGTTATTCTCAGATCACTTCTTCTTTCAAAGATCGACTATGCGCTTCCGCTTTACGGACGAAGTTCGAAGAACAACATCAAGCTTATATGTGCCCCATACCACTGCGCGATACGCCGTAGCCTCAGAGCTTTTCCAACATCAATCACACCAATTCAAATCATTCTTGCGGAGTCTACCAAGTGTACAAAATAGGATTGAAGACGCAACCCACCGACTGCTATCAAAAGCGGTTGAAAGCACAAACTCATCGCTGACMAMGGCCTTTGCTACTTCGCTGAGGCGTACCAGCCTACCAAGATTTCTTTCAGCAATAACAAAATGCGTTATCTTTGCAAAAAAAAAAAAAAAAAAATGCTCTTCCACTGTCTGTGGGGAAAAAAGTAAAGCCCCTTCATCCTCATTGGCTAATCCCGTGTGAATCACTCCCCAACAAACTATCCAAGCTACCCAAACAGAACACACCAAACGATGTTTTCAAAAAAACGTTTTTTGAAATGGAGCATGAATACGAAAAAAATGGCTGGAAATTGATCTTCACAGACGGATCCAAGTCATCCGAATACACCTCCTTTTCGGTGGTCACGAACACAGGTAATACAATCTGCAACTGGCTTCTTCCCCATATGTGTTCGGTTTTCTCAGCAGAGGCATCTGCCATATTGAAGCCGGTCGAGCATGCAAAAAAAAAACAATGGTAAATACCTTATTTTCACCGACAGCAAGTCTTGCATCTCAGCCATTAAGTCGTTATCAAATTACAATCCGATAAAAAGCAAAATCAGAGACGCGGTGATCAGTGCTCCGAGAAAAATCAAAACAATGTGGATTCCGGGTCATGTGGGAATATCCGGCAATCGCCTCGCTGACGTCGCTGCCAAAAGTGTCAAAAACATACCGGCTCTTACTTACAACTATCTTTCGAAACAAGACATACGCAACTTCATCAACCACAAGAGGCTCGAAGAAAACTTAAATGCTTGGAAACTACACACCCATAGTTACGCCATCATCAACCCAGATAGAATACCAACATTGTATGGGCCCACCACGAAAATAAGCGCCATCAAAGCATACAYTCGCCTCAGGATCGGACACACCATCCTAACTCACTCGAATATACTTATGGGAAAATCCCGTTCCAATTGCCCTTTTTGTGACAACTCCGTATCAATTCAACACATACTAGCATTATTGTATTTTTTATTTTATCTTATAGTCTGGGTTTGTGGAAGGGGTCTACTTTCTAACAATTCCAGTTCCTTATCGACCGGTTATAAAACCCCCCAAAATCTATGAATTTTCGATTTTTCCTAAGAACAAACTGGAAACACTGATTAATTTCTGCTACTAGCTTTGAAATATCATCCTTATGAGTAAATTAAATTAGTTATTGTGCTTTAATTTCCAGAAGACTAATACAAGTGCATAAACTTTATATGCTTTTTGAGTTTGTTTTCTTCTTGTTTTTCTTATAAAAGCGCAAGCAGAAAGAACATTTTCGCTTTGCACAATTTCTCTTTGTAGCGTGAAAATGTTTTGTCAACACAATTTGTGCGTAGTTGCCAGCACAATAACGAGAACAAAAGAATACGAAAGTAAGCAGCAACGACAAATGTTTAAAAAACAATGCAAATAATGAGAGCATAACATATTTTTAGGCTACCTAGCTGGGTGGGGGTACTCGGCTGGCTCTGAAAGCACTCAGCGAAGCATATAAATGCTATTTTTTTTCTTGATTTTGTTTCGCAGGTTATTTTGAAGTTTTTCTAGAAATTTAAATTTTAGTAAATAAATCGTTTTGTGAGAACCTTTTATACTACAAGTAGTACTTGTAGATTTTTATCGAAATATGCTTCTGGTAAGTGTTTAGTAAGAGCATGATTGGTCAAATATGTTTTCTTCGAAGAAGTGAAGTTTACCCCAAATCACTTTTTTCACTCAAACTTCTTTTTCTGCTCTTTACCATCTAAGTTCTCAATCCTCTTGTTATTGTCAGTGTCTGCAATAAGACTCAAAACATCGAGAATGCTCCATTAAAAGAATTGTGTTGACTTGTCAGTCGACGTTTCTTTTATAATAATGGTTTCGAAAAACTCATCTCAATTATTTAAACACCGATTTGAATAGATGTTTTTGTACAATGAGATAGACTACTTGTATACCGTCCCAGTATATTTGTCTAATGAACTTCGATTTCAAAATAGACGCTTCGGCTTTGAAGGTTGAAGACTTCGAGGAAAGGAAATCTAACCATCTCCGGAGAAATGCATGTGACGTTATATCAAATTAGGAGTTCGTAGCGTCCATGTATTTGAAAAACACCCTTTCGTGTATACTTTATATCCAACCAAGGAAGCTCACTTTGTACCACTATAAGAACAAATACAATGAACAATAGAAAAGGAAAAAGATAATTCAATTTGGTATTGTTTGTATTGAAAAGTAACAATACTTTCGATCTTCTCGTTCCCCGTTAACCGTTGTTTTTTCGGGATGAAATGACACTTCTTGAATCTCTTTAGGTTGCTTTTCTTCCCAAATGCATATTTTCAGTCCGAGTTGCTGCGAACGGCGCTGAATCAACTTTCTACGGTCTACGTATATACTCTCTGCTACGGCTGCTATATTATATTTTCTTCACTGCGTGGTGGACGTGGTTTATTCGGTCGAATATTATCGAATAATGAGTGATGGGTGATAGTGTTGCGAATAATTTTCTCAGCAGGCCGATTATGTTGGTCATAAGTTGAGCGAAGCGCTTCCAGACCGTAAATTTTCGTGATAAAGTTGAACGATTTGTAAACGTTGTTCAGGCGTAAGTCTTTTCATGATGACACTTCGCACGGGTGATCTGTCAAAAAAGGGGTATTGGAAAAACTACCTCTACTTGGATTAGGCATTATGTAGCTTAGCAACTTCGTTGGGTTCGCGTGTATTCCTATTTCAATTTAGGTCTAGCAAAGGCTGGGCAATAAATGAACAAGTGATAAGATGATTCCAGCTCACCTTCCTCCATACAACTTTGGTAAAGAGCGTTCGACAGAGTACTGAGCCACACCGCGTGTAAAGGTATTGGACGATGTCCATTTAGTACACCTGTCATTGTGGTGAGATTGGCTTTGCTACGAGTCAGTAATTCGTATGACCTCTTTCTGTTCATTTCGGGCCAAACGGATCTCACCAGACCAGCGCTTGCTTAAATCTTTGGAGGTCCAATGATCTAACGTCAGAATGCAAGCACACACCGAAGAAGTTGAAGCTTTAAGGGCTAGCTATGAGACTTTCTCAACAGCAAAGACCCCAGTGTGATATCTTTTGTAGTGGGCCGGTAGCTAAAAAGGTCTAACTCTGGGCAGTATATCACCGCACCAACTGGGCCATCCATATAAATGTGTAATGTGTTCGGCGCCCCTAACAAGCCTTTAACCTCTAACCCAATTAGAAAGTAGAATCATGTAATAGCTCCACCAATTTTACTGCGTAGTTTTCAGAGAAAAGTGCTTGTAACAGTTAAAAGTCAAAGAAGCATATTTAAATAATTTTGATAGGTCTTCGATCGTCTATGATTTTTTTTCGGTATACCAAATAATATATGTGACTATGTTTTTTTTTTTCCAAAATTCGAAGATTTTATACACTACTGAGAAATAGTCTAATATTTTGATGGAACAACTCTGCTTTATTTGAAAACCTGAATTCTGTAGTCTACTGCCACTTTCACTATTAACTGGTTTTTACTTAATTAAAAAAGAAAAAATAAAATAAATATGACACTTAACGTATAACTAATTCATTAATTATTTGTACTGTAAATGGGCAGCTGGTCAGCACTAAGAGCAACATTAGGCATAACTCAAATATTTTACGACTCTCAGGGCTAACGGTTACCCGCAAAGCGCAATGCAAAGCTCATAAAATGCGGCCCATCAAACAATTAAGGCATGAAAGTGGCGGCGCAGTGGTGTGAGTGGGTCTGTTTATTGATGGCAGATGCCCGATTTTACCCAACCTTCTTCTTTCCTTCTTTTGCTATGTTCCCTTCTTCACATTTTTGCATTTACGTATTAATTTGTGAATTTTAAAACAAGCATCTGGTGGAATCCCCAGGCGCACGAGCGCTACATGTGACCCTAGTAAATAATGCGTGTTGCGTTTGTTGCTCAACAGCCACCATTTGCTGCCGGCTTTGCCGCCGCATTCGCTTGACTTTGTGGTTAATAAATTATGCCTCAAGTAATGGTAAAGTACGGCCAAAGTTATGCCAAGTCGAATTTGCTTGCTCTATTCGTAGGCAAACACAGACACCCGCACTCCAGCAAGCACGCACGTATGCATTCACAGACAGTTGCGCGCAACACAATGGCACAACAAGTGCACAGTGGAATTTTGCGAAACTGTAACCGAAATCAGCAATCGATAGTGCCGTTATAACATTAACTATTCGCAGGTTTACCGACTATTTCCGCTTTACCGTTGTGTTGAGGCAGTATTTGTCTACGAGTTGGGCATATGTTTGCACGGTGCGGCGTGTTGATTTGGCGAAATGATTGAGTAGCGGTCGGCACTAACTGCCATCTAATGGCTGTGCAAGTAAATGAGTTAAATGTAAATTCATTAATAATTTATGACCAATGTGCGTGGTGGGAAGAAGAAGATTAAGTTTTCTCACATTGTCTGTGCCGAGATGTTTAGTTAAAGATGTTTTAAGCCAACGGAACAATTCTAAGAGGATAAAGAGCTCCTCAGAAATGTCTAAGTTTTCTTACGTACACACCGTTGATTTTGGTAAAAACTCAACTTTGTCTTTACAACTTAACCCTCAGCAAAGTTGCTTACTTAATTTACTTTAAACAAATAAAATTTCATCAATAATTTCGGATTAAAAACCGCTAAAAGTATTATGGTCCACATACCCTTTATCAGCATTTTAACAGGTCAATTGAAAAGTCTCAGGAAAACACATTTATTTGGCAAAATGCGTTACTTTTATTCAACATACCGGTTGTTCAATAAGTTTTGTCGTTTGATAAGAAAATCATAATTTCATGATTCAAATTACACTTTTTTATTCAGTATTATTTTCCTGAATACACTTACTCCAAAGGTCCTCTAATCTATGAACCCCATCCCTGAAATGAGAATTACGAAGGTTTGCAAAATACACCTCAACAGCCGTTATGACCTCTGTATATGATGAAAAACGCTTAACACGCATACATTTTTTGAATTCTGGAAACAAACCGAAGTCGTTCGGACGCTCTAACTATTCGAACTTTAGTTAATGGATTTTAGCCAATGTCAAAATGCTCTTGTGACAAGGTGCATTATCCTCATGACAAAACGTATTTTTCTCCTTCCTTCTACTTCCTAACAAAATGAGCAATAATATTCAGAATTAATTATTTTACCAGATTGCAAGTAATCCACAAACAAAAATCCCCTCGCATCCCAAAAACTGATGTCATAACCTTCTTGACCGATTTCTGGACACGAAATAGTTTCGAATCCAAACAATCAGATTCACACCATTCTTTAGCCTTAGGTTTTCATTCAAAATCATGGTGATAGACGCAAACCTCATCCATAGTGCTGAATCGACGCACACAATTTACTTTATACTTTTTGAAACGCTCCAAATTTTGCTTTGTGTTTTTGTGCCATTGTTAACGAATGCGGTACCCATTGTGCATACAGCTTTCTGAAACCCAAAATTTCGCTTAAAATATAGCTCACTCTGACTAGTAAGTTGTGTAGAGCCTCTGCTACCATACATCTCTCTCAGTTAATCGACGATCTTCCAAAACCGTGTCCTGTTTTTTGTTTATGATTTCTGGTGTTGTTGGGGTTTTTGTACCACGTTTAAATTCAGCAACCCATCTTTCTTCTAATTGTTGGGGAGCAATCATTATACACTTTTAACATTCGTTGGAGAAAAGTTATTGAACAATTGTATTGTTCACACTATAGAAAGAAACCATAGAGGAAAATTGTTTGCTTTATGAGATGGATACTTTGAATTTATTAGGGGTTAGCTTAAGTTAAGAGGTCGATCCTAACAGATATCTTACTTGGACTGCTTAGAAAGCTGGCTCGTTGTGGTACCTAAAACGTCTATATAATGGATTATAATATCCTTACAAGGTTATAAAAAAAGTGTTGAGAGACTTTATGTCAGTCAGTCAGACTATATCTTCTTGTTTAACGAAGGTTTCATCCTTAGCCTTGCAAAGGTTGAACAAAGGCTTGGATACTTACAAATCACCCTCATCGGTACAACTTTTACAACTAATTAAATGTTTAGCATTATCGCATGAATGCCATGGACAATGTCGAGTAAAAACCCCTACTATGGCGGCAAGATAAACTTTACTAAGTGTAAGTAGTTCAGAAGATCTCTTTGAATCTACTCAAGCCCGAAAGCATAATGTAGTAGCACAGCGAGATCCAATACATTTTGTAGTAGTTATGAGTCTACCCCAAGGTCTTTCTGTTTGCTTACTATATATACCATGAAAATCGTTTAAACGGTCTCAAAGTTATGAGATTTTCCTCTGCTTTATTGGGGTTTTAGGAATTCAAAGTCCAAAAAAGCTTATCAAGAAATGCCCCTCCTTAAACCTGGCCTAATTTTTTTCTGGTTGAGTATTAATAATGCACCCAGATGTTGAATCTAGGGTCGATGTATATTCAGCAAGCTAACTTTATCCATTTATTTCATTTTGGATGTTGATTTTGCTTCCTGCCTCCCTTTCTACTCCCTTCCTTCGGCAAATGTGTGGTGGCTGCGGGCGCACCGTTGGGATACTTCTATTGGTCATATAATTGCCAATTGGGGTAATAAAATGCGTGAACGTGTGTCAAAATGACTGCCATGGCACTTAGTTATGCTCGCGGTATACTTTTTGTTGTTGCTAAGCTGGTTGTACGATGTTGTTGTTGCAACTAAAATTTCTTACTGTTGCTATGAACGGCTGTTATTGCGAGTAGTACTATTGTTGTCGTATGACGTTTATTTTTTTGTTTTTATAATTGTTTTTGTTGCTTACTTTTTTGTGCATATTTCATTGTTAATTCAGTGTTTAGATATTTTGTTATTATCGCCTTGTGTATTGCGTTGTGGCACTTAAGAAATTTCCATTCCATAATATTCGCAAAGTTCGGGTGGCGGCCATTATTGTACTTGCTCTGCTGTTGCCAACGGCTTAAGTGTGTTTTATGTTCGCTCTGCTTATGGCCACATTCAAATTAATAATGTTGGCAATAAATAAATGATGTTGCTCTTGAATTGTTCCAAACAAGCACATATTCACAAAGACATTTCATTTTGATGGGCAAATATCAGTGTTTGAGCCGAATTCTGGTTAAATATAGCAAGCTTATTCGAAATTTTTTAAGAATTTCCTGAAAAACCAGAAAAACGTTAACTTCATTTGGAGCGAAGCTATAATACCCTTCACAAATAAAAAATATTCTCTGATTCTGATCTTTCAATTTTTAATGTCCGATATCGKCGATTTCGTCAATCGAGTAGCTTCTTGGGGGTAAAAGGACGTGTGTAAAATTGCAGACCGATATCTAAAAAACTGAGTCACTAGTTCGCGTATATTCAGACAGGCGGATGGACAGACATCGACACTGCTCAACATTTATATACCTATACTTTTTTTAATTGGCGTGTACATCACTTGTGGCTCAAGCAGCTCACGACTTCCGGTCTTTGACCAAGTATCCTCTCGGTAGCTTAAGAACATCCGTTTGAAGGCGAGCTAAAGTGAGAAAGCGAAACATCCCTTACATCGGGTTGTGCGCTGGGTTTGAGACTCTGAAAGTATTCCCGCCGAGGGAAGCAGAGGAAGAGGAAGATCTCCATTCCGTTGGAAGGGCCAAGTGGGGAAGGACCTGACTACGCATGGAGTATCCAATTGGCGCCACTTAGCGAAAAGAAGAAACAACTGGCGCGCTGTTGATAACTAGGCTATAAACGCGTAAGCGGTGTCTACGCCAATTAAGAAGAAGCCATTACTTACGCGGTAATGCCGAGTTTTCAACAGCAAGTGTTTTTCATTTTTCTAAGTGTAACCAGGTCCTTCTCTATCTGGTCTTTCCAACGGAATGGAGGTTTTCATATTCCTCTGCTTCCCACGGCGGGCACTGCGTCGAAAACTTTCAGAGCTAGGGTTGTTTTGTCCATTCGGACGATATGACCTAGTTCATATCTCGTTCAGTTCATTGTTTCATCGGTATTTGATGTTGTCAATACGCAAAGGACCATAAATCTTCCGCACAACCAACAGATATTGTCATCGGTCATGCCTCTGCATTATATAGCAGGACGTGGAAGATGAGTGACTTATAGAATTTGGCTTTTATTTGTCGAGAGAGGACTTTACTTCTCAATTGCCTACTCAGTTATTGTTGGTATTAATGCTGCTTCTTAGATAGACGAAATTATCTACAACCTCGAAGTTATCAACAGTTATGTGGGTGCATAGATGAAGTTCCTTTCGTGCTGTCAAAAGCAGATTTGAAAACGAGGAAAGGTGGTGTGTGCCGATCTTCGTTCCATAAGTCTTTGCCAAGATTTGGCGCATGGTGAATAATCGAGTTAAAATCCGCATATCTGTCTGCCCATCTAACTGTGCAAACTGTAACTTGCGTAAAAATTGAGATGTCGCAATGAAAGCTGTTTCACGTGTTCTTTGGCAAAAGATCGACGACAAGTTTGAAGATGGGCGTTATCGAACCGCTTAGGGGAAACCTGGTCGGCCAATAAGCCACGCATAGACCATTTTTGGTCCTTTGCGATACCAGATGGAGTTCCGTTGCTTGGTCCAAGAGAAGTAGTCATCCTTTAAGATGTCTGCGTTTGAAGCGAATTTTAATAGATTCTGACGTCTCAGTATCTACAATATACCTCCCCCAGTGTATCATACGGTGGGGAGCCCTGATGCTTACAACGAAGTCTTGCTGATGTGGGAAAAATGCAAAATGTATGCTCTATTGTTTCCTTCGCGTCCTGATCTTTACTTTTTGTCACTCTCATCCTGCGTGCGCATCAGTCAGTGACCAGTTAGTATTCCCATCACGTGCTTACAGTCTCTTCTATCGAGTGCCAATAGGAATTTTATGTACTTCCGATCAACCGTTTCCAATATGACTTTTGCAATTTTGCACCCAGGTAGCTTGTTCCATCGGGCTTCGCAATAGCAAACGTCTCAGCTTGAAATATTCTGCAGTGGTTCGACAAATAAAAAAGACTATTATAAAATCTTACATAACATTATTTGATTGGCGTTCCAAAGACATACCTACAACAAATAAGAACAGTAATCAAATTAATTTCGTTCCAACGCTATCAACAATCTTTCGAAATGAAACACCGATTGACTTGCTTCAAACGCACCAGCATAACCACCGATTTATAATGTAATCCAGTCAAGTGTGCTTAATCACTACTTGCTGCTCCGTGGTAAATTACCAACAGCATGTTCAAAGGTGAGTAATATTGCTTCTCAAAGCTTGGCACAGTAACGGCATGCAGTGCTACCACGGCGACCAACTTCGAAAACAATTATGAAATATTCATTTGTTTCGTTGACAACCTTTGCCACGAGATTTCATCTCTCTCACAGAATTGCTGTGGTCATGGGCTTCTTGTTGTTGTTGTTGTTGTTGGTACTTTGCTACAATATAATAACAATTGCGAACTATCTTGTCGGACGCAGGCAACACATTTTCCTAGCTGCCACTACGTGTGTATCTGTGTATGTGTATTGAGGCAATTATGCGCAACCATTTTGCATTTCATCTTTGCTTTTATATATTTGTTGTAAATTTGCAGCTTGTTTGGGTCAGCTTGTCAACATCAACCGCAAAACCGACGACACCTGCAAAAAGCATAATTTTCAGCTTGATTCCGTTCATGCTGCTGAGCGCATGTGGCATGTGTTTGTGTGTGTCCCTGCGACTTCATTGTTTTATTTTCGGTAGCATAAATGTCACCACTGTGACCGAAAAGTACTTAATTTGGCGGGCTTAGATAACTTTATGTGGAGTGCTACGAATTGTACATTTGCGCTGGCCATTTGAAAAATGTGTGGTTGTCTGTCTGCTTAGATCAGTTGAACGGGTTGGCATTCAGTATTTTTCTGCACCATAAAATAGAGAGATTTCGGATTGACAAAGCGTTATTTTTGCTTAGAGGGATATGAATAATATGAGTGGTGAATATATGATAAATGGTGGATTTACTAGGTCGGAAGCCTTATTAATAAGGTTAAATCAGTTTGTTGATGGTGAGCTTTAGATTGACGGCTGAGATTGTGAAAGCACTTTTTTAAGACAGGGTGGAGTAAGTTAGTTAGGAAGCAAGGTTCCAATCATTCGTTACCATGCTTGAATAGTTGGGCTAGTAGGCCAGCGATGACAGACGTTTGCTGTTTTTAAGCGAAGCTATTTCTATATAAGCTTCTTGTTGGCCGAGTGGGTGTACGACAACGTGGACTCATGTTCTACTTCTATGCTATCAATAGCATTGCTGGTACCATTCAAGAATCTTGAGAAATGTCCCTAAAAATTCTTAGCATACTTGGAATATCTGCCACCATGTTATCTTATCAATGCAAGTACCACATGTTGGTTTAAAGCTTGCAGTTAGGTGTAGATACTCTGCTCGAGGTTTCGGGACATGTTCTTGTCGGCTAGCATCTCGAGCTCCTTGAACTCTCTCTTCTTCCGTATGAAAGCACGTCTGTCTTCCCTCCTCTTCTCGCGTTGTCGTGCCTTAACAGCTCGAGTCGTTGGATTCGTCCGGTGGACTTGGAAGCGACGTCCCCTGCTATATTGGCAGCCAGAAATTTTTTTTGGTGCTGATGGTGACGAACTATGACATCTTCACTGAAGGAATACATAGAGTGGAAAATTCGTATAGTGGAGTTGGGGAGTCCGATACTGCTGCAATTTCACGTTCGATATTCCTACGAAGTTCATCAATCGTCGCTGGCTTGTTGGCATAGGCAATGGATTACATGTAACTCCACAGGAAATGATCTAACGGCATCAAATCGTATGATCGAGAAGCCCAATTGACTGTGCTATTTCTAGGTTTTCTACTTGGTTTCAATAAATCTATTGTGCCATTCAATTGATCAATATTCTCGACTCGACTGGAACGTTGCATACTGTGCCTATTGATCCAAGTAGCATGCAACTCAGCTTTCAATTATACTCCGGAAAATGCCTTCCGATTGGTTCAATAAACGTTTTAAATTGACTTAGTCCTATTACTTTCCGGACAAAACCTGTATCTTTCCATAATGAAATAAGAATCCCTACTGAAGAGAAATGTCGGTCTATATTTGTAGCTTCTTATTGAAATACCCGATATATATGCATATATATAATTTCGTGGTGTTTCTGTAAGTAGTTATTGTATTAACAAACCATTCGCCAGTAGATGGCAGGTACACATACGACAGCCGACATTTCGTCCCGTGCTTTCGGACTTAGGTTGATGGTGGATACCTCGGCATGTATGCTTGCCCTTATCTACTTTTACTATCTCGCTGCTTATTGCTGTAGTTGTAGTTGTATGACTTGTGTTTTGTTAAATGCATACATAAGCATGAATCCACAAACATTTCATTGCACATATTCGTACATAATTGTGTAATGGTGCTCTCACTCATACACACACAAACGCATGCACACAAATATCAAAGGCATTATGCGCGTGAACACTGAAATGAGCTCTTCTCGTGTTTCAAATCCATTAAAACCGCAAATATACAAAATATTTGCGAGCATATCAGCTCTCATATATACTTTGTAGATATGTGTGAGTGTAGTAGTTTGAGAAGATTGAATCTCTGTAATGCAAGTTTGGAATGCTATGTGAAAAATGTGTTTAAATAAATGAAGCTGGAATTCATAGAATAAAAAAAAAAAAAAAGATTTCTTTTGGATACGCTGCCATCTGATCTGAACTTTAATAATTAATTAATAACTCATGCGACTATAAAATTTAGGAGAATACAAAAGAAAAAAAATATACACTGTGTTATACTTAGTTTCATATTAAAATCTTTAGTCAGATCAGAGAACTAGAGGGAGCTTTGCAATGTCGAAAAACTAAAAAATCAATCGTGCTTTCACTTTTCTTAGGTTAAAATGATCTTTCAAAACGGTTTTCATTGATTCTTACGATATTCCAACGATGCCAGTAAGATCTCTATCTACTAATCGTCGATTCTCAAGCAAGAGCTCCTTCAATTTACTGACGTGTTGATCATAAGTTGATGTTGATGGCCGTCCTGGACGTAGTTCGTCATCAACGTGTTATCGACAATCTTTGAATAATTTGCATCAATGAAAAACACTTGTTCGCGATAAACAATTATTAGCGAAGGCCTTTTCCCACAGAAATTTTATTCCGCTCACAAAATTTCATGGAATTTCTTTGTTGAATAATTTCACTCATCGTAAAAACCGCCGAATGCACTTTATCTACTTAAGAAAGAGAAGCGTAAACTAAAGGATAGGGATTTGTTTGATGTGACAATTGCCACATATGTCGTTGACAGTCATACCAGCCTAGCAAAAAATATTTCGGCGAATGGATTTTCGCGCGAAATTTAAATTAAATGATTTTTTTCTCACGGTAGTATAACTCGAAGAACTCATGTTGTCGACTAATAATGCGTTGTTCGGAAATATTCAGAAACAAAAAAATATCGAAAGGATTTAAATTTTAATATTTTTGATACAACTCTCTGATGGCGAGAAGCGCTGTCGAACCATTAGGGCTTTGGTGAGTATCTTAGCGATTCTAAGGAAACCAGGATGATTTTAAAATTTATATTTTAAACAAAACATTAATACTCGTACTTAAAGTGGCGTTTTATTCCTATATAGTTTTTTTTTTTGAATTTTCATATTTTAATTCTCTAAAATACTGTCATTGCAGTAAAAGTAAGATCACTATTTTTGAATAAATTGGCTACAATTATCATTAAATTTGGTGTGGAGAAAATGGCAAGAAGATAACGCAATAGTGCAAAAAATTGTTGTGTAAAGTGTTAGTTAAGGTTTGTTATTTCAAGTTAAAATATCACATTATCCGGTATTGCCTTACAATTTGGAAAACTTTACGCCAACGTGACGGGAAATCTGTACGTAATAATGTCATAATTATAGTACTGCTCTGATAAATAACCTAACCCTGCTTGCTTTTATATGATTATTCAACGGATTGTTCCTTTGTGACCCTTCCAAAAATCACAAAAACAGGTACTGTACGATGTCGATGATTACGGTCGCAAATATGTAGGAATGTCGCTATCGCGCTATGGAGCTTTTTTTGGTAGAAATTCAACAAATGGCGGCGGTTTAAACGAAAAGTGTTTGTGAAAAAGTGAATGTTTCGAGATCCAATACCCTTTACAGGTGCATTTCTGTTAGTAACTATGTGCTCAGTTTGTATGGAAGCTATATGTTATAGTAATACATGTTGAACAATTTTTTAGGAGATTATATAATTGCCTTAAGCAGTAATCCAAATTTCGGGAAGATAACACGTCAATTGGGAAAGTTTTCCATACAAGAACTCAATTCCGATCATTCAGTTTGTATGGCAGCTATATGCTATAGTTAACCGATCTGAATAATTTCTTCGTGGATTACATTGTTGCCTTAAAAAAATAATCTGTAGCAACTTTCGTGAATATAGCTTGCCAAATGTGAAAGTTTTCCATAGAAGAACTCGATTCCGATCATTCAGTTTGTATGGCAGCTATATGCTATAGTTAACCGATCTGAATAATTTCTTCGGAGATTACATTGTTGCCTTCAAAAAATAATCTGTAGCAACTTTCGTGAATATAGCTTGCCAAATGTGAAAGTTTTCCATACACGCCCTTGATTCCGATCGTTAGTTTTGTATGACAGCTATATGATATAGTGGTCCGATACCGGCAGTTCCGACAAATGAGCAACTTCTTGAAGAGAAAATGACGTCAGCAAAATTTCAGAACGATATCTTAAAAACTGAGGGACTAGTTCGTATACATACAGACAGACAGACATGGCTAAATCCACTCAGCCCGAAATTACGAAAATGTTTATTGCAGTGTATACTATCCGATAATGCAACAAAA
>NW_017537290.1:1004059-1027751 GCF_001853355.1 Bactrocera latifrons
ATACATAATTTTCATAGATGAGTATCGCATGATGACTTCATTTCCACTACAATTTTATAAAGTTGTGTTTTTTCAGCGACTGTTTCAGACCAAAATGTTGTTTAATCCATGATAACAAATACCCCATTTAATGTTTTCTTAGTAATTTTTTGTTTACATTTTAATAATTTTGCTTGATTACAATCAATTGGGAGTTAGTTATCGTTCCAAAACACATTTTATTAGCTATATAATTATAATTGTAGCACACATTTCTAAATCATAAAAAAAAAATCGAAAAATCAGCTATTTTGATATAAGTTAAAAAATATTTTGACAAATTGTTGTTTTCGAGCTAACAATATTTCCGATACAACCATATTGACTTTCCGCATATTCCGCATTTTTAAATTGATTTTGATTAAAATTTACCAGGTTATTGCTGTTTTATCGCATTCCACAACCAAATTTTTAGCCAGGACAACAACTCGCAGAGTTGCTTTTCAGTTTCAGTTCGATACGAATTCGATTAAGAATTAATCGCTATAAATTAGTGCTTTAATCCAGCAAAGGCCATTTAAAGAAGCAATCATCTTCTGTGCAAGAAGGCTATTAGAACGGGAGTTCCGAGTAGAGGTACAGATTTGACAGCTCGAGTGTGTTCTGTGTCAAGCTGTCATGTAATTTTTGTTCAGCATTGTTTAGCATTTCGTCATGGAAAGACTTATGTCTGAATAATGTTTATAAATTGTTCAACTTCATAACGAAAATTCACGTTTTGTAAAGAATTTGTTTCGCGTGCTTCGCTCAACTTACGGTGAATATAATCATGCTCAGTAGCACACTATTTGCAACATCATCACCCATAATGAGACGCATTCATTACTGGGTAATATTATATAGTGCAGATCACGTCCAGCAAGTCACCGCTGAGAGTGTTTACGAAGATCATGGAGAGTCGATCCGACGCCGTTCACGGCAACTCGTACTGTCATATGGAACGACTTGGCGCATTTTACGTAGAGATCTCAAATTGAAAGCGTAGAAAATACAGCTTGCGCAAGAATTGAAGCTATTACACCTTCATAAGCGACATCGTTTCGTTCTATGAGCTTTTGAAAAGTTCCAAGACGATCCGACGTTTTCGAAACCAATTTTGTTCAGTGATGAGAACCATTTCTGGCTCAATTAGTATGTAAACAAGCAGAATTGCTGTGCTTGGGACGAAGTGCAATAGGAAATTATTCAAGAGCTGAAACTTATCCAACTGTTTAGTGTGATTTATGGTCCGGTGGTATCATCAGTCCATGTTTCTTCAAAAATGATGCGGGTGAGAATATAACTGTCAATGGCGACCGTTATCGCGGCATGATAACCGTTTATTTGATGCCTGAAACTAAAGCTCGTTATTTCGGCGACATTTGGTTTCAATAAGACGGCGTCACTTTCCACATATCGCATCAATCGATGGAATTATTACTCTTTGGTGAGCAGATTCAAATTTTGGGCCGTTCGATTGACCATCAAGATTGTGTGATATTACACCGTTAAACTTTTTTCTGTGGGGATATGTAAACCTTTAGGTCTATGCAGGAAATTCCGCTTCGATTAAAGTCTTGGAGCAAAACATCACGCCTTCCATTCGCCCCTCGAAATGCACGAAGGAGTCATCTGAAGTTGGACGCAAATAATGAACCATCTGAGATGTGGCCGCGGTCAATATTTGAAAGATATAATTTTCAGGCAATAAATGTCAAAGAATGTTCTTTCGAAGATTTTAAAGCAATAAATTGCAAATAAGCTTAATAAGTGTATAAAATCAACTAAATGTGAAGATGTTTAACAGTTATTACTATTGAAATTCAGTGGGGCAGTTATTATATAGTGTTAATTAGTTTCTAAACTATTTGTAAGGAAAACGAATGATTATTATTAATGGTAGCCACCGTATTCATGATATGCCTTGCTTTAACTCAAATGTTTTACAACTTTGTTTGGCAAGCGCGCTTACTGTCATTACGAAATTTCGTCATAAAAATAAAATCTAATGATATTACTATTATCCGTTGTTCTTATTATTGTTGCTTAGTGGCTTTTGTTCAAATTTTGTCTATTTTGCATATTTTTATAAAACATATAGGTGCTTTATCACACCGACGGATGTGTGTAAGCCATTAAGATTGTTGTGATGGCTTTTTGTTTTCTTCATAATTGCGCACATGCACGAGGCTAATGTTACGCATACGCACCGTAGGCCAATGTTAGCTATGAGAATATGCTATCAACACCTGCCTTGCAGGTAATTTTGTAGCTTAATAAGCCTGCAGACGTAGGCAAATCATGCCTGCGCAACAACAACAGAAACAAAAAACAACAACAAAAGGGATGTCAGTGATTTTTTAACCGTTTGCTGACTTAAGTCAACGCTTGCCGCGAAATGCTATTAACTGATAACAAGCGTGGCGGCGCATTTTTGTAAATCTCTGCGCGTACTCAGTTTGCTTTTTCATAGGCGTTGTTTTTCTGTGTCTTTAATAACACCACGTTTTTTTATTATTTTTATTTTTTTTTCGAAAAAGTTGTTGTTGTTTTTCATGCTTGCTTGTTGGCACCTTTGCGTGCCACCACCGAAATAGTCAGCAGCCAGCCGCTTTGCTAAGCTCGACACGTACATTTCAATGCGCAGATAATGGAGCAGAATACCGACAACAATAACAATAATGACAACAATAATAAACAACAATAAAAGCAACAACCACAATAAATAACAATAAGCGCGCGCGCACATTAGCGGTGGCGTTGCTGCTATTATTGTGCTTGCTGCTGCTAAAGCGACAGCGACGGCGACGGCGTCGGCGTTTGCCTGCAACGTTGACATCATGAAACAATGTTGAAATCGGCAACATGGGAGCAGCGTTGGCTGCCAACAATATAAAATAAAAGCGCATTAGCTCTGCCAGCAACCTACACAAGCGCTTCAATGGCCACAACAACAAGCGAACTATCACAAAAACTCTAGGTGCGCGGCAAGTGGGCACAGAGCAAACATCAGATAAGCTGACAAGGGTTTTAGGTGTGCCCTGGATAAACAATTTATCAGTGTTAATTTGCTGCTGCTTTAGTCTTATGTTTATATATATTTGTGCACCTTCTACTATTATTTTCGGTAGCTGTCGCACACTATATGGCCAATTTGACCCTCCTCACCTTTCACGCGCAAAACCGTAATGTTGGAAATTAATTTTTATTGTGAGTTGTGCGCTCAGCTATGTGTGTGCAKTTGTGGCCTCAGGGTGTGCGATAAAACTCGCATATGTGGTAAATAGCGGTGCTATGACAACAATTCCAATATATGCATTAAGTAGAAGAGTTAAGCGAGGCGAAATAAAGTTTCCACACCATTCAACTTGTGGTCTTCCGTTCTCAGCAAAATTTTGTTGCTATTAGAAGCACTAATTGAAAACGCTGTTAAACTATGTAATATTATAAGCTAAACATTTGTTTTGTTATATGTTTTTGTGGTTTTCGAATACTTTATGTTTTTATAATTTTAGTAGTTGCATGGCATATAGTGGATGCCTGTCCGTAAAACGTAGGCATTTGGCGCCGAGACATCCACAATATTCGAGAAAACAGCTTTGGGCCAACTATTAGTTTGTCTCTTACATCTATAGTATATGTTTCTACTAATTGGTCAATTGCATTCCCGGTCCAAATTTTGCAGAATCATAAAATCTGTTATTTCCGATAACTTCTTGTGATGCTTGTCAATAAAGTTTGATTATTATTTGGATTTATTTGGAGTTTTAGGAATTTTTTGAACAATAGTAACACGTCCATCGAAGACGATACGACTGCTTAGTGCTGGTTTCGTCTGAACTTTTGATTAGTGCCACAAGCCGGCAAAAGTGCTTATTACTTCTCTCAGTACCCACTAATGTCATATTCAGTAAAAGTAATACCATATCTCGAGTTGTAGATAAATGTTCCTTCATTATATTCCGTCCTTCAACCCACTTACTAGATCTAACAATATCTGTTGTCTTTGGTTTCGTTCTAGCTCTACAGCTGATGAMTCTTTTTCAAAATATATTTGAATATTTAGACAAAATTTTGCACGTATATCCGCAGTTACCCATACCTTCATCCTGTATTAACTAGACTTACTTGGCATCTAAGCTAAGCACGGCCATCTGCCTATAAAAGGAATTAAAAGCTCATCGACCGTTCCGTATKCATAGRGTACAAMCAGTAGCGGTAAGTTAGCACMMATTTCTTGTATAAATTCCGAATTGGAGCAAGTTTGTCTTACACTCTGCGATATACTTTGTTATGTATCCTTAGCATACGACTTATTACCACAAAYCTTGTAAGTGACATTACAGCGCGAAATATTGGTCGACCATGAACTTCATCCCAAAGACGCGTTGAATTATATTTTCTGTTATATTATATGCAGTTTGTGCGCATAGACTTTAGACTTTACATATCTCCAGCGAAAAAAATCTAGCGGTATGATATCAAACGATCYTTGTGACCAACCGACCRTCYCAAAATGTGAAATTATCTGTTCACCGAGGAGTTTTCTCAATAAATCTATTGACCAAATGTCGCCGAGATCACGAGCTTCAATTTCAGGCGTCAAATAGTCGTTTATCATAGCCGATAATGGTCATCATTGACGAGTACGTTCTCATCGGTTTAATTTTTAAAGAAATATTTAGCGATGATTTCACCGGCCCACAAACCACACCAAATTGTTCTTATTTCTGGAAGACATATCAGCTCTTGAATACTTTGAGTTTCATACTTATTTTACGTTGTTGTTTTTCACATAGTTTTTTCGTTTGGCAGTTTTGAAACTTTAATGCTTGCGAGTATTACTTCGAGCATTCCAAAAAGCTATTCCAACTTACGCTATTTGATCACAGTGGGTCAATTTTGCTAATGTGTTTAAGATTCATTTCAATAATCGTTTGCTAAACTTTCGACAAATTAGGTCTTATTAAGTATTTACCTTATCAACAGCGTATACTATTTAAGGAGTGTCGTGAGATCATAAAACATTTATCTTATGTGTGGTCGTCTTTCCAGAGATTCTGTTCTGACATTCTCTGTTGCTGATAATGCCATTCTGGCACTACGTACATTACCGATCTAACGGTAGATGTTGAGGACATGATTTTTGAATGACTTAATATCTTAGGAGAAAATCTGCTAGTATAACTGTTTACAAATTCAGGAGTTTTAATCCGATAAGGATTTTGAAGTAGGCAGCTTTTTTCAAAATTATATTTTCTGTCGAAGCAAGATGTCTGATAGTTTCCAGGTATATACCCAGTTGCTAACAGATATTTCAAACTCGGTAGGAAAATGTTAATCTACTTTTGTGTGTTCTGCCAAGTAACTGCATAAATTACAGTAATTACTCCCAACGATGTGGAAGATAAGCTCTTCTATGCACAAGCAGGTATGAGTTCATGAAGGCAAAGTCAACATTTAAATGAAAATCAATTGTAAATTGGAATGGGAAATGATAAATTGACATGACTCCGAACAAAATTCATTAAAGCGGAAAGCAGAGTAATTGAAAAACAAGAATTATTTACATTTGTCAAAGCAAATATTACATAGCGATATTTCTAACCTTCAATCTCAAAACAATGCGGCATTAATTGGGAAACCACATGTGGAGATATGCAAGTAAATATACTATATATTAGAAGGCTAAAAGGTGACAGACATGTACACAAGTCCTACAATTCAGCTGTCGGTACTGCTCAAATCATTGGCAGGGACACTCACCAATACATGCAAATATTTACATGCAAATCACATGGCATGAAACACAATGAGACTCATTTGAGCAGAAACGGAAGCAACCTGCAACAATTGATAAAATAAATTTAAAAAAATATTAACAAATTAAATAAATRAAGAGAAAATCAAAAGCAAATAAAAGTGAACCTAGAAAAATTAAGCAACAATAAATTCGTATTGAAACTTTTATGGCAGCAATAATTTACATTTTCGAGTATTTGAATATCGTGCATGCAACTTTTATACACTCGCAACATGTTGCATAGAGTRYAATAGTTTTCTTCASCGAACGGTTGCTTGYAACACTTAAAACTACTTCACTTAATTATAGAACTTATAAAAACTGAATAAATTCCAAGTGGCAGTCTGTCCGAACCTTGTCTGAGCTGTAATCGGACTATTGCCACGTTCATAAATTGGCCACTGGCGAACTCAAGTCCAACAAATCTYCTCGCCTGAACGGGACCTCAGCAGAAATACTAAAAATAATCGTTGCAGAGCCACCGGCAGTGTACTATTGAAATGTACAACGCCTACATTGAAGTCGGAACATTCCTTGAACCGTGGAAAAGCAACTGCTGGTGCTAATCAGAAAGGGAAAAGGAGATTTCAACTTCTCATCAGCATACCGTCCACTATGTACGCTTGACACATCGGGGAAGCTCCAAAGCCTACTTGAACCCAGACTCGAAACGGCTATCAACGAAGCAGGAGGATCTTGCTATACACAACACGGTTTTAGACTCGGTAGCTCAACYCTAGGAGCCATAAAATCTGTCATTGAAAGTGTAGAAGCCGGACAGTATAAATGGCATATATACAAACGAATGGTTTGGCCCTCAAATTCCCGATTCCTCAGAGCTGTGGTCTGGAGCTATTTTACTGGGGATCATAACAGATAACGCTCACGTCAGGAGCAGCACAAGGATCCATTAAGGCCCAGAATTGGGCAACGATATCTACAATGCCATAATAAAAGTCGAGTCGTATTTAATTGTCTACGCCGATGACATTTCAGCAGTAACCATAGCAATATACACAGAGTAAGCGCGAAGAAAGCTTTTATCAGGTCATGATATGGACGGAAGCACTGCTCGACTCACACATCCTTGAGCTCGCTACAGAAAAAACAGAGCACAAATAAGCACATGGCAAACGATTACAGCTATTCCTAGGACACAAATAGCAGTAAAATATCTAGGCGTAAGACTGGATGCCAGAATAACCTTCTGAGCACAATTGTAGCACGCCGCGGGAATGTCAGTGAAAATTGCTTCCCAACTACGCAGTTAATAGCCAATATAGGAGGCTCCAGTCAAAAACAAAAAAAAAAAAAAAAAAAAAAAAAAAAAAAAAAAAAAAAAAAAAAAAAAAAAAAAAAAAAAAAATCATAATGTCGAAGACAATTAAGTGCACCATATCGAAGCCCTCAGAGTTCATCAGAATAGCGAACAGTGTAAGGCGAACGATAGGAGAGTGAGAGTCGCGGTAGATGGACGGCCAGACTTATAAAAGACCTAAACTTATGAATAAGCCGTAAATTCGGAGAAGTGGATTCTTACACAACTCAGCTCCAATACGTTCATGGATACGCAACTCAGCTCCAGTACGTCCACAGAATAGGAAAAGTCGAAGAGCCATCATGCCTATACAACATGACAGAAGAAGAAGCTAAACCAACGCGGACAATTTAAAGAGCGTCATACTGGAGACAGAAGCAAACGCTGGGACGTAGCARAAACCGGGACCTGGACACAGGTGCGCTGACGTAGAGATCACAATGAGACAAAAAGTATAGAGAACGCGTTGATRACRAAMTACGTCCAATACGGTCATCAACCTCAACTGATGACCAACACGTCAATAAAATAGAGAAATTGATACTTGGAAGTATCAGCGATAGTTTTTTTTCGAAAAAGCAGCGATGCGTTTACGTCCGTATTATTACTAGTGATAAGTCTTGGATCTATGCTTACGAGCCGGAAGTAGATAAGCAATCGGTCGAATATTGTGGCAAAGGTGAACCGCAGACGAAACTGTTGACAGTTTTCTTCAATATCGTGCTACAACCATCGTTTTCGCATGATTTAGCTCCGTGTGGCTATTGGTTATACAGCAAACTTAAACGACCGCTAGGAGGAAATCGTTTTGAGTCAAGAGTGGTGATAACTCAGGTGTTCCAAATCACAGACCCTATACATACAGAGAATACAGTTTACTAAAAGCAAACAGTTCACTACCACCAGGAAAGCTCTTTGTTTAGCGTACTATTTACTAGCAGTTGCTCATCTTCAGCTAATGATATGGGAACCGCGCTAATTCAACAGCAAAATGCAAGAGGATAGAAAAGCTTGTCCATAATTATCCGTATTAATGACACGTGGCTGAGTTTATCGGCTTGCCGCTGCGACTAGGCAACCTTAGAAACAATGCTTTTGAGACTCTTGGAAGAAGATATAGTAAAGTAGTTAAAAAATATTAGACAACACATTTTTCCAAACTTAGATATGCCATTATTTACAGCAAAAGTGTGCATCACAAACCTTTGATTTGTATGCAGCGAGCTTTTACAAATAACAGTTCAAGTGGAATGACTTTATAACTATTTGCATAAGCAACAAGCTGCTACAGCAACAACACAAACGGTTGCAAGGATGTGCGGGCAAATTAAAAGGCAACGACGAACCGAAGCAATAGATAAGGTTAAAATAAATCAAAGCAAGTAAATAAAGAAATTATTTAGGAATTAAATAAAAAAARTTATATTTTTCCGCTCTCCACTGTTTGTGTTCCAGGAATGCGTTGCGTAGCAAAGCAAAGTGAAATGGAGCGAGCGCTGCATACAACGCAGGACGCAGATGAAGTGTACACAGTTCGACGTGGGTGCGGAGGTGCGGAGGTGATTCGAAGCGCAGCTGCTTAGCTGTGCACACGCTTGAGAAAATGTCAACAACTCTGTCAATGCGTTTAAAGTAAATAATGTTATTGTTGTTGTTGCAGGCGCTGTGTACTTGCATTTTGCTGTGYTGCTTGAATGCTTTGTTGTTGCTGTGAGTGGTTTGCATGCAGTAATGATGTTGTGTCCCTGAGGTTTTCGAGGGTGTTGCTGCTCTTCAACTTAAAACTCATTTGCTTGGCAGCGTTGMTTTGGTGTTTTGCTTCAAAACAAGTTGTAATCTTTATAATATTTTTGCTCAGCTATTATTTTTGCTTCGTTCTGCAAGAATTAATGTACCGTTATGCATGTTTATATAAAAATTAAGTAATAAATCAAGCGGAAGAAGTGCTAGGGTTGGGAAATGTTTTGAATAAAAATCAGTTGAGGGGAAGGTATGAAGTAATATTTTGAAATGAAAAGTGGAAATCTAAAAGGGAGAAGAATATCTACAGTTATGGGTTTTTGATCAAGCGAGTGTGATTTTGGACGTATTCTATTTAAAGTTCGATTTCTCCTATCTGTTTGGGATGGTATAGAATGAAAAGTATTTTTCATAAAAAGTGATCGCGGTATGGTAGGTACTGTCTTCTTCTTCTTCTTCTAATTACGCGGTTTTAGCCGAGATAAGAAACCGCGCACCAATCGTTTTTTCTTTTCGTAATTTAGAGCCAATTCGAGATACCAAGTGTCGCCAGGTATTTCACCTGGCCTTTCCAACGGAGTAGAAGTCTACTCTTCCTCTGCTTCCCCCGGCGGGTKATGGGTCGAATACTTTCAGTGCGGGAGTGTTTTCATCCATTCGGAAGACAAGACCTAGCCATCGTAGCCGCTGTCTCTTAACTCTCTGAGCTAAATAAATGTCGCGGTATATCATCGTTCAATTGGATGCTATACTTTGCGCCACAGACTATAAAATCTTCCGCAAAATCTTCCTCTCGAACATTTCTAGGCCGACTATCTATTAATTTTCATACMGTCTCTTCTACCAAGTATGAGCAGGAGATTTATGTATTTTGGCTTAGCATCATGATAGATCAATCGTGCAAGAACGACTTGTTATGCTCATATCCCGATCATAGTAAAGGCATTGCTTGGGTTTAACAATTGCAGATGACAGCCGTACATCACTCTTGGCAATCCAGTCAATAATCGCATTGCCATCGATACCTTTCGGACTTGATACTCATTGGAAGTGAAGTCGTTTGTTCTTAGAGACACTTTTTCCTACTTTCCAAGATACTTTTGGCCGATATGCGAATCGAGGTTGTTGTCTTGGTTACGTAAATGTTAACTCTGGAATTGCGTGCTGATATATTAGAGGCTAACCATCCTTTTTTTATGTTTACTCAGAATCTTCTCAGATTTCTAGTTCAAAAGTGAGATCATGTAGTCGGGGCTTAACATTAGCTTTTATTCTATGATTTCTAGTTAATCTATTGAAAGAAATAAACAATTCGTTACAATACGCCGCTGTACCAAATACCGTTCGGATTTATCCATTCGTTGCCATTTGTTAGACTGGCATATAGAATAGGATTGCATTGAAAGTGGGACGGGGTCCGAAAAAGGGCCGAAATTATATCCTTCTTCAACTGCATTCCTGAAAACTTGAATCACTGTTTCGCAAGGGCTACTCGTAGCGGTTTTTTGTTGTGCTTAAATACCCACCAGCTATATGTGGACAGCGAGAAATCGCTGTAGAATAATATTCTTCACGGATGGGTCGAAACTGGAAGGGAAGGTTGAAACGAGAGTTTTCTGTAAGGAGCTTATCCTCAATCTCAACTGTCTAAAGACAGAATCAAAGTGCTGTAATGGCAGCTATTAAGGTAACCGTACTGCCACGAAGTGCTGTTTCTTTAAGATGGATGAGCTAGTAGCTTCACAACATTTAAGATTAGCAAGTGATTTGAAGATTCTGTGCATCAGTAAATCAGCTGACGTTGTCAAAATCAGTAAGAGCAACCTAACGGTACAWCCATTTGTGTGCTCAGTGCATTTGYTAACAACAATTGACAACTGATCGATATCCTTCCTCTAGAACGTTATGATGTTATGAATGATATTCTCAACTGCTTGACCGAAAGCTTGAGAGAGAGAGAGGGAGAGAGAGGAAGTGAGAGAACTTTGACTTGACGGTTTGATATTTGAAGGTACAAAAAACTAACTCACACAATATTAATAAAATTAACAGACATTTAAACTATTAAAACTTTGCTTGAGTAAGTCCGCTCATTYTCTTTCGTAAATTTGTCTTCAACCTTTTAATCAGACTACAGTATACTTACATGCCTTTCGGCCTGCATTTGACAATTTTCTTCACATTTTCACTTGTCGTAAAATTTTTCGCAACCGCTCCTACTTGTATAGCGTTCGTATTAGATAYGGACCATGTCTAATGTTAGGAAAAAACGAARAAGTCGAAAAAGGAAAAGGGCATAACAAAGGATATTGTAATAACAAACAACCCAAGGGGTTGTGACAGTGGCCCAACTAGCAACAGCAACAAAAACAATTGGCACAGGCGCATACAAAAATAACGCAGCAACAACATCAAAAACAACAAGAATAACATAAAGCCTGACTCGTGAAAAACTACAAAAAAAGAGGAAGAGTAAATGCCAAGAAGCAAACAAGCAAACTAATGTTG
Organism: Bactrocera latifrons; assembly: GCF_001853355.1. Lineage (NCBI taxonomy): Eukaryota > Metazoa > Arthropoda > Insecta > Diptera > Tephritidae > Bactrocera > Bactrocera latifrons. The sequence continues at coordinate 1,015,447 of NW_017537290.1, forward strand.
GCCAGAAAATGGGCTAAGAAATTGTGTGTCATAAAAAATTTGTGCAAAATGAAATTTGTGTGAATTCGTTGAATTTCTTGTTATGCCGGAAATGGGTTTTCAGTTCAACAACAACAAATTGACTTTCCTGGGCTTGCTGCTTTTTTTCTGCATATAGTTGTTGTATTTGTTCTTTTTGTTATTGCTGCTTGCTACTATTCCTCTGGGTGTTCATCTGCTATTTTCTTGCGGCGCTGTTGAGCGAGTACCCCTTGGTACCCCTTGGTACCGCTATATTGTGCATTTGCTGGTCTTTTGGTTATTGGTTAGGTTGCGGCTGTCCATTTTCAGGGTGATTGGACGGGCGGAAATGTCGCGTTAGCCGACTGTGTGTACAGCGTAACGGTACAACAATAGAAAAGGCCAACGGAGCAACAAAAGTGAACTGAACTGATTGCGTTTGAGGCAATTTTTGTGCACAAACAAATTATGGAAAATCTGTTAAATWTCATGGGTGAAGCATAATTGAAAGCGGAATGCTGGAATATTGCCGGTTGCCTTCGGTTTCATGCTTCTCTGAATATATACACGTATATGTAAAAATTCTGTAGAAAACGGTTGCATTAATTTAATTATGCAACATTCAGCTGTGTGCTATAAATAGCAAAGACAATTGTTTCACCTTTATAGCAAAAACTGTGAGGTACAATTTATTGTCCCATGGATGGAAAACGCATCAGTAATTTCGTGTAAACTCCAYCAGAAGCSAGTGTTCATTGATGGTGTGGTGAATACAATCGAAGTCGCTGGTTTGGCGTCAAGAAGAGCATAGTGAATATTGATGCTCATGTTTCTTTTTTTCTTTCTATACTATTTTATGCCGTCTTTCTTTGAGTTTTCTTGGAGGTTTTTACATTATACAAATAAACTTCAATAAAGCTAGCAGAGTTAAGTTGTTACATGGGTTTACGGGTCGCAAAAAATCCAATTCTGTAAACCCTCTAGAACATTGCCCTAAATTTTCAAATTGATATGTGTAATAGTTTTGGAGACAAACTCTTGAGAAAATGTGTGCGCGAGAATAACTAAGCTAAGTGTGCCGTCTTTAAACACGTTTCTCTTAAAACTGGCTTGAAATTTGCACAGGTCTTTGAGATACAATTCTTGAAGACTTGGACGAAATAATGTCTGCCAAAAATCCAATTTCCAGTATTACAAATTACTTTAGAGTAAGGTATGAAAACTTGGCTTTGTCCATTGGCCGACTTGCCTAAATCTAAGGATAATTAAAATGATATTTGTGCTAAATTGAACCGAAGCATGYAGTGATAATATTATAGCCTGCTAACTTCAATCACTTTGTGCATTGCTAAGCCCTTGAAAGTCACTCATTTAACCATCTCGACCTAGGGACACAAAATTTCAGTTTATTCTGAGTATGAAGGAGAGGCCGAAAATATTTAATTTTTAACTTAACTGTTTGAGCCCTTCAGCGCCACTTAATTATTTCGCCGTCACTTATTACAAGCACACGTACATCGCCGAATAGTTTTAATTTCTGCCGCTGCTCAACACTAGCTACTGTTGAACTCTTCGAAAACTTGTGCACACTGAAACATAAAGTATATATGTATGTATATATTATAATAATGCGCATATTCCTATTAATTTGCATAACTTTATGAGTGTTAGCACACGTGTCCTTCTCATTAAATAAACTCGTACGTCGCTGCAGTTGAAGGATCTCAAGCTTAAGCTCATTTAGTGTGTGCAAGTAAAACATTTGCAAGTTCATCTCGTTCTGTTGTCCTTGACGTTGCCAAATCCTCAAGGAGTTGAGTTGACCTATTCGTGCAGTGAAGCGTGTAGCAACAAGATGTTTGAATATTCTACGTATGCGAACCACCCAGCTGGTGTAGGCAGCTGCCACAAATTTTCATTTGTAAAGATAGTGTCATTATTGTGGTTTGTAAAATAACTCAATGAGATGTCCTTCTTAAATATTTAGAAGCTGATTAAATAACTCTTCCTCTCCTTAACTGTTGACTTCGGTAAAATGCTCCAGTCGATTCATAAGGGAATACCAGTTTAMCGACTTTCTTTTCTCAACACTGTGAGTCAGATCCGTCGCTCCAATCWTATTACATATTTCCTTTCTTGTAAAGCATATAAAGTGTTTTAATTACATAGAACTTTATTAAAGTCAATCTAARTATGTCTAATGCTGTTTATCAGCCCTGGAATTTTTGTTCAGGTTTTCTCAATATCCATATGTTCCATATATAATATTATGATACCGGTTAAGATTTACCTAGCTGTTTGCACAGAGTAGAATATTTAACAGGATCCACTTTGTTTTCCTTCAATGGTGTGGGATATCCCCATCAGTCAAATAGCTGACAATTGAAACTTCGGCTTCTTCCAACTATTACAGATCAAAATACGAGATTATTTTCATTCGTTCGCCATGATTTAAGAACTGAACAATTCGAAGAAATTTATAACAGGGAATACGTCTGCTTGAAACATTTTACTTAATCAATTGACTTCTCCCAAACCAATTTAAAGCGTGATTCATTCCGAAGTTTCATACCTTTTTAAAGAAAAAAAAACATAAATTTCAAATTTAATGGAGAGTGTTTATTATCATTCGAAAGAACATTTTTCGCTTTTCTTATTTGAATATTATCTTTTTAAATGTTGAGTTTAATTTTCAAAGACTCATTCGAGCATTTCGACTGGTAACTGGCGATTGGCTCACGGGATCTTTTACTCCAAGGCCTAAATTGAAGTGGTATTTTTCGCTTAGACTTTAGACTCTACGTATTGTCAGGAAAAAGTATATCGGTGTAATGTCACACAATCTTAGTGGCCAACGGCCGGCCCAAAACGTGAAATTATCTGCTCAATAAAGTTTTCTCCCAATAAATCCAATGACTGTTGTGATGTGTGGAAAGTACCGTTGGCTTTTTCAAATCAAATGTCGCAGAGATCACGAGCACTAATTTCAGGCACCAAACAGTCGATTATGGTGGCGCGTAAACGGTCCCCAATGATGATTACGTTCTCACCGGCATCACTTTTGTAAACATATCGAACCTACAACTTACCAAACTGTGATTTTTTTCTGGATGAGATCTTGAAACTGCTTAGTTTGCTCATCGTACCAAAACCGGAAATTTTGCTTCATAACATACCCATTAAGCCAGAAATTAGCCTTACCGTTGAAAAATATTTAGCTCGAAAACGTCAGATGTTCTTGGAACTTTTCAAACGCCCATAGAGTGAAGCTATTTATGTGACTTAGGAAGGTTAAGCGGCATCAGTTTTTGCAGAAACTGTACGTTTGTTTTGTACGTTTTTAATTTAAGATCTCGCCTTGTTGACCTTTTTATTGTTTCATCTATCATTTGCTATTTATTGGACTTAAAGACATTCTATCGTTAAGACAGAACTTTGGTTTTCAAGTGGAAACTTAGCTAAACGCGGAACTTTATTGGTGGTATACTGTTGGTACTCTTCAGAGGTAACTTGAATGTTAACTTAACACCAGCTACACAAGCGACGAGTGGATGATACTATAATTTCAACGTGTAGATCTCTTAAAGATTATCACCGTTAAGGTTCTTTGGTGTTTGGTTTTGGTAACTAAAGAAGTTAAAAAAAAAAAAATTAAAGAGTTATTACGACCGTTCTAGCATTTGTGGTAAGTGAAGGTTGTTAACTAGGCATACTGTTCTAATGTACTCGCTATAAATGATAACTTGATCAGTCCTGCAGTTACCTTATAAATCAAAATGTCCTGATATCAAGCCAAATTCCATATTTATATGCCTAGAAGTTTGGAAACAATGTTCCCAGCTTTTGGAAATTAGAAAAACAAAACAATTTAAGATTCTTGATTTTTTATTTTTTAGAAAATATCAGCACTACTTCGCAGAGAAACTTTTGAATGAAGATTGAGTAAGTTGGAAAACCATTTCTGAGAAATATTTTGAAACAATTTTTTATACCTTAAACCTAAAAAATTCTCAATGKATACTTAGTTGTGGCTCAAGTGGTTATTCATCATTCTAAGATCTACCAAGTAATTTTTTAAAATGTGGGTTTGGCTGGATATGGAACTTTAAACGTAAAGACCCTTGCATTTGAAGATTGGTTAGAATAAGTCAAAAAAATAACCTGATTTCTCGTTTTGCTGCTCAGAACTCTCAGATATAGATCAAAAAGGCCGTCGCATATCGTCAAAAACGCATAGAGGCTGGCACAAATTTATTGAGGCGGGGTAAAAGTATGGTGTAGCAACTGAGGTGCTTCAGCCTTAGYCTGGTGAAAGCTGGACAGTAGAGAAGAAAGTACTAGATATTTCCACCTCATATTTTTCTTTTTTCCAAAATCTTTAGCCTCGCCGAGTGACTGCCAATGGGACAGTTCTCAGTTAAGACGCCTGTCATAGCAGGGATTGGAACCATGCTATCAGCTAGCAGTTCAATTAACCCTTTACGTTAAACTCTAGGCCATAAGGCTTTCGCTATTCTTTAAATGATTGCTGACCGAAGCTAGCTAAGGTCACGCGAAGTCCCGCGGTATCAGCGTTTGCTAGAAGATTTTTCTTCAATCCTGTTTCAATCAAATAAAATTAAGTTGTATCTTTGTAACAACTCAAAGGCAAAATAAGAATTATGCGGACTAATTGCGAACATTAAAAACTAATTGTCTTAGAGCACCCTTAATCCTTACTGGTAGACAGTCCACAAAAACAAAATCACGTTTGATCTATTAAGATGGCATAACCCGGCACCATGATATAGAGAAACTATTTGGGAAAATTGACATTCAAGCACAGRATTGAATTATTACCGGATTTTTTACTTCAAACATAAAATAATATCTTTTACAAAAATTCTCTGACAAAGAGCTCTTTTGAAAGCATGGTTAATGAAACTCGTAATTGACTTTGCAAAGAATCTTTGCTACAAAAGTTTTCGTCGTGAATATAGAATTATAATTTTGCATAACAATCAAATTATCCGACAAGCAAAGTGTAAAATGTAGCGCTTGCGCTTTTGTTAATCCTTAAGCAGAAAAAGTTGCAGGAAAAGAAATAAATGCCAACAACAGCAATAAAGTTGTATATGCCTTCGAAATTTCGTCACCGAAATATTTTACGGAAATTTCATTGTAACAAATACTGGCTGCGAGCTGARCTACTAGTATAGTCATGCACCACTCGTGCCGCGCGCACATGTTCCGATGGCAAATGGAAGAAGAAGAGTCGGAGAGCGTAGCAAAACTGCTTGAGATGCTTTGGAAATAGTTTTCACTGTTGCTCTTGCTGCTTACAAAATTACTCGACTCTATATTTTGTAGTTTTATTTTTATTTTTAGTTCTTCTTGCATTGTTCCAAAAATGTGGATATGAGGCGATTTTACAGGCATGCCTGAGCCATAAATGTGCAGGTAAATTTAGAAAGGGGCGCAAGGGAGTGCATGAAAGTAATAGTACGTGCGGAGCTTACCGGCTTTTGTTGCCTAAAACTGAACGTAGAAGCGCATAGTATGTATATGCTGTTGACTGTGTTGAGGTACTGTAGGAAAGTGGATTAGATTTGAATAAGGAAAGGCTCTAAGTTTTAGTATCAGATGTACATAGTAGTTAGTCTGCACTGGTACTACATTTCAATTTCGGTCCCTTTAATTTAACACTACATCTGAGAAAGTTTTCCATTTATACAAAATTACATGCTAATTTTTCAGTATATGAAAGTATTTCACGACAAATGTGATCACTGAGCTCAGAATTAACTCACTCTATCCTTCTTTGATATTTCGTTTTTACATCTCAGATAGTCCATCCGTTGAGTCCAATTTTTGCTGGTAAATGGCGATTGACACACGTGATGTTTTGCTCTATGGCCTGAATCGAAGCAGGATTGTCGGYATAGACTTTATACTTTACATATCCCCACAGAAAAAAGTCTAACAGTATGTTATCACACCATTTTTGTGGCCCATCGACAGACCCAAAACGTTAAATTAGCTGCTCACCGAAGTCTCTGAATAAATCAATTGATTGATACGATGTGTGGGAAGCGGCGCCGTCTTGTTGCGACCAAATGTCACCGAGATCGCGAGCTACAATTTCAGTCATCAAATAAACGATTATCATGGCGCGATAAGGGTCGCCATTGTGGGTTACATTCTCACTGCCAGCATTTTTGTTGAAATACACTCCTAACCAAACCAAACCGTTGTCTTTTCTGGATGAAAGGTTGAATTTCTTCATGTTGTTCTTCTACCCAAATGCGGAAATTTTGCTTCTTTATATACCCATTGAACTAGAAATGAGTCTCACCCCTGAACAAAATTTTTCTCGGACACGTGCGATCTTTTTGGGTCTTTRCCAGAGCTCATAGGTCGCAGCTATGTTGTTGTTGTATTTTGTACGCTTTCAATTTAGGATCTTGACGCGATGCGCCTAGTCGTTTTATACGTCTGTCCGAGTTGTTGCGAACAGCGCCGAATCGACTCACCACAGTCTTCGTGTACATTCTGAGCGACGGCTGCTATATTTACTTCACTGCGTGCTGGATGGATCTATCGAAAGCCGGAGTGCGCAACTTTAATCCGCTAAACCTAACCTACTCCCAACTCAAGACTCTCCCACGGGGCCACCGATTAAGTATTACTTCGTGGGAGGGACAGGACATTTAAGTCTCCTCTATCGTCCGGACTGACGGACGCCTAATTTGTTCAAAAAGTCTCAGTTTTCTCATTATGGATGCTGACGCTTCRCTGACAGCTTTCCATTTATCGGTCGACTGACACATGAGTGTCGTAAAATTATTATATGAATGCGGGGTCTCAAGATGGGTGATGGTGTTTCGAATAACCTAGATCGTAATTTCCATTAATTTTTGAGAAACCCTAAAATTTCATTGAAGGCAGTAGTGAGATATGTAATATGTATTATAGCAAATACACGAGCCATAGAAAAAATGCTGACTTTGTAATTTTGAAAATAATTTACTCTCAAAGTTACCATATTGTTATTTCATATTAAGCGAGCTCTAAGAGAAAAACGACCACATGCTATGAATTTTTTCCTACTAGGATGGTACGCTGTGCGCTTGTGTGCGCATTGCATTCTCCAACGGGATATGAGCTTACAAAATAACAACAATTTAATCCGTACATGCCAAAGCTTGTACTATAAATGCCAGTTGAATGATAGGAGATGGCAAAAATGATGACTACAAGTAGAGCTGTAGAGCTGTGGAGCTGTAGTGTCGGTGGTGCATGGAGCGTGGCGAAGAAACAAAGCAGCAAATATTTCAATGGGCATATTTAAAGTGCATTTTCGCCCTTCAAACACTTTATTGCTGAATATGCTCGTGATAGTACGTCGTGAAGGTAAACCGAGCCATAAGCACTGGCTACACATAATGGCAGATATGAATGCAGGCAGTCACACCGTATGAGTGAGTATGTGGGCGGGTATGTGTGTGCGTGATTGAGTGAATGGGTTAGTAAATGTGTTGTGAAATATCTCTATGACCGAATGACAAGGTGTTTGCCCAAAAACTATACACTTTGCCAAGTCACAACTTCTTTATAGCCAAGAATGTTAGGTGTGTGTGTGGGTGTGTTAGTGTGCTGCCTTCTGGGTGTAGGTGTGTGCGTGTGTGTCCAACAAATTCTTAGGGGAAACATTTAGTAGTGTATTTGTCGTAGTAAAAGGATATTGTGTGAATGGCAAAGGACATTTCGGTTGCTCTAAACAAGTTACCGTGTAGCCTGCTGGCTGGCAGTAGGTGTCGATGCGATGAAATTGAGGGGCTCCCTTAAGTGTGGGTGAATAAAATATTTTCATCAATATTTGTTGCTACTTTATGTATAAATGGAAATATAAAAAATTTCAACTGGAATTAAATAGTTTAGGATTTGTGGAATTTTGTAGGCACAGGAACTCTGGTGCAGCATACCAGTTTGGATGGCAACAATTTAGAAAAATAAAATCGTTTGTATTAATCYGACTATTTATAATTTCGGGTGCAGTTGAATAAGTCAGCGAATTCGCGAATTTTTTACCATTTTAGAAAGTAAGGATTGTAATGACAGTTCTTCAATTTTTATAGCGCGTGGGTATCATAAAATAATTTCCTCTCATTCTCGCTCATTAAAAAGCAATGCTTGAAATATGAAAAAAAAAAAAAAAATGGAAGGAGACATTTGCAATTGAACAGGGAAGACACTTTCATTGCCGGTGGGTACAAGTCGTAAAATTTGATTTAGATGAATGCTTTGCAATAGAGAAWTCAAATATAATGAAGATAACCGAATAGTACTTAACAAAAGTAGGATTCTTAATGTGTGTCGCTCTTTACATGTCCTTCGATAGCTAATATGAGGACTTCATGGTTAATTCTAAGACTTCTGAAGTGTATAACTTCTCTTGATAACATGGTGACTTAGTAATAAATTGAATACAATTCTGTCACATCATGAATTGAGCATCTAGTGACAAAATTTGAATCCACAGGCACAGTACAAAAGTTTCTTYGCTAATGRGTCTAAGAAGTGGYCGTAGTGTCGAGAATATTGCTGTCGCCGGTGTATGAATTGACTCAAATCAGTCTCTTACACGACGTCCTCAAGCATTGGGCATTTCTGTGACGTCGTTGTGACTAGTTTTGCCAAAARATCTTGGCCTACAWCTTTATAAACTCAAATTGATGCAAGAACTGAAGCCGCTTGACCACCAGAATCGTCGTATGTTCGTAAACTGGGCTGAGCAACAACTTGAAAATGATCCGAATTTTCGAAGAGTTTCCAATAGTTTCATTTACATAACTGCTGAATGTAGGAAATTGGTTTCTACCTTCTTTAGGTMTCCGCAGATCTCTTTACTGTATGATGAAGCTGAACGATTTTCATTGTTGATGATGGGACGCTCCTCACTTCAACGAGGTTTTAATAAAAATGTTTGTGCTTTTACCCCAGAACCGAAGTATCGGTTTTTGCTCAGATATATTGAAAGTTGAGAATTTTTGTTCGGCTAAGTTCGAAGAATATAATAATAAATTAGTAGACGKATTTTATATGTATAGCAGTCGAAAAAACCGTCTTCAACAAATTTTGAAAAATGCTACCGATTTTTCAGTTTTTGGCTGGATGCCATATAAGTCCAAGTTCGTTTTGATTACTTAGACCCAACTCTTATAAAGACGAAACAAACCGCAGTGGTCATCGGTGTTGGATCGTGAAATGACCTTCTAAATATAACACCGCCTACCTTGGGTTGTATCGCTTTCAACAAATTTTCACMCCATTGTAGCTCTTAGCTTAGAAATTATTGATATGCCAATGACTGCCTCGTACATTACATTGACATTCCTCCGAGGGAATATAGTTTAATTGCAGCGCCTCTTTAAGAACAGTAACTGACCAGCTGAATTTAGCTTTGGTACTGTTACAATTGAGCCGGGAATAAATTGTCAGACCCTACGGAAATGTAACCGGTCGCTACTCCTTTGTCATGAGTATACTCAACCGTATGGTCTTCAGAGTTAGTGACTAACCACTAGTAGGATTTTGGGATGTTCGCTGGATATCGTCCAGCTGTGGTCTGGCTTCTGCAGTTATACATTGTTATGTACCGGTTATTATTTTCCTGCTATTATTTTCCTAAGCTAAGACGCTGCGTAGTTTTGTTATCTTAACAAAAATAGCTCCAAGGTTTTCTTTTTGCTTTTCTTATCGCTCTTAAAGTCGTACAAACTTAAGGTGGTTGTAGTAACTACCCCAACCTTCGGGTGAGCACCTTAGCGTTTTAATACTTCCTCGACTACGTGTTATTGTACAAGCCACATCYAATGCTTTTCGTCAAGATTCCGTCAACCCTTTAACGAGGATGTCAGGGATCTCCTTGTTCTTGAATTGGAGTGGACGATTTTCTTGCAAGGTGCTTCGGGAAGTTGCTTCGTTGTCTTCGCCACAATTTATTCCCTATATCGCTACATGTAATGTTAAATTGTCTTTTAGGCTAACATCTCTGAATCTTTTCAGTTTTCATCCTCTCAAGAAAAGCTTGTCGTGATCCAGCGAAATGACGCTTGTATCAAACCCTTCATTTTATGATTCTTCGGGGATCTTCCTTGGTCGTATGTGGATGTAATACAAAATTGTCTCCATTATTTGTTTTAAGGGAAGCCGACRTCATTCTTACCTTTTAGTGCTAGAAAGAGCAGAGACTTTTTAGTTTGCYGCCACCTTCGCTTACTTTGCCTTTTAGAATACGAGTATATAACAATTGTTTTAATTTTTCCGAAATTATGAAAGTATTTGCTCGAAATTGCTAACAAATTCAAGCTGAAGGCGTTCGGAAGATATTTTTGCGATATTTTGAATGTTGGTAGGACACATACGAAGTCGAAACCAAATCACTCAGGCATATCAAACAGCCTCGTCTCAATTTTTAATTTTGTCAAAGATGCTTACAGWGCTATATTCTTCTGTATACACAACMTCGGCTATATAATAAAATATATGTGAAAATTTTAGTGGAGCGTTGTCAGCACTAAATATGCCGGGCATAATTGCATGTGAGTGCCGTTGCTCCACCTTTACTATGGCACACGTACTTTATGTTTGTAGGGGCTTATCTGTGCGACGTGGGAAATTCATTACAACAAAATGCGAGAAAAAAGTGCCACGCGCATATTAAACTGTCACTATGCACACACACACACTCTCTCACACACACCCGCCCACACACACACCAGAGCCAAGTGGGCTTACCTATGAGAGCCTTTAAGCCTTTTATATCAGCTTTCAGACGCTCGACGTAGTGCTCATGCCTTTGACATACACACACATGGATGCTTGTGCTTTCTTGCTTTTTCCTTTCACATAAATTGCCTTATCCATTGCCGTTATTCTGGAGAAAGTGCAATTATATTTACCACTCACAATGGCACTCTTAATCTGCCTTACCATTGCCGTATATTGGCATGTCAAGCATGTGTTTTTTAATRCTACTAACGGGATCTTTCAAAGCGAATTTTAAATTTGAAGTGCATGAAGAAGCGCTTATCCTTGCTGTACTTAAACCAAGGCTCCTTCTGTTGTTGCTGTATACGTTTTTGTTGTCATTGTACTACGATATAATCAGCTAAAATTTTATTACGGAATTGAGCTCAGACAAGAACTTTCTTAGTTCTAGTTTATTCTTAAAATGCCTAATTATRCCCTGAAMAGGTTATATTAAGTTTGTCACGAAGTTTGTAACACACAGAAGGAAGCATCGGAGACCCTATAAAGTATATACATAAATGAGCAGTATGAGCTGAGTCGACTTAGCCATGTCCGTCTGTCTGTATATATACGAAYWAGTCSGTCARTTTTTAAGATATCGTTTTGAAATTTTGCTGACGTCATTTTCTCTTCAAAAAGCTGCTTATTTGTCGGAACTGCTGGTATCGGACCACTATAACATATAGCTGTCATACAAACCCAACGATCGTAATCAARGGCTCATATGGAAAACTTTCACATTTGACGTGGTAACTTCACGAAATTTGACATGGATTACTGCTTAAGGTAATAACATAATCATAATATAATCTTCGAAAAAATTGTTCAGATCGGATTACTATAGCATATAGCTTCCGTACAAACTGGACGCATAGTTACTAAAAGAAATGCAGCGGTGAAGGCTATATTAGCTTCGGTGCAGTCGAAGTTAACGTTTTTTCTTGTTTTTGTATGGATAAACATTCGTTGCTCTAAGCGAACACACATTAAATGTTTTTCCTCTCATCAAGAAGAGATTCATTAGAGTGCACTGACTGTGCCAAAACGTTAGGTGATTTCAAAAGGCACAACCTAAAGAAACRTTTTATATTGATGGCGATTTCTAATTGAGGTGAGTCATGATCTTTCTCCGTATAACCATGCTTSTTTGGTTCGTTCGCCGCTCTTTCAAATGCTTCTTTTATCCATTGCTGGTCTCGATTTTTTCTTGCGGCATCTCAAAAAGTTTTTTTTTAATATGTAAAAAAAGTCTCACAAATAATATATTCTGAAGAACAAGTTTTGAGACTGCTTGGTTTATTGGAYTAAAATTTCCTTATTACATTCTAAGTACTTTTCCCTATCAAAAATATATAAATTTATGTACCTAYATATATGTAGTATATAGTTCGCATRAGTTGAGATAGCCTTGTATAAGGACGAGCAAAATTATTAGGTCTGAAGTTGATGTTGTCAACAACAGATGAGTCGATGTTGCGAGTTTTCGAGAGAAAAGTTCTGCGAAAGATTCG
>NW_017537290.1:1028085-1029152 GCF_001853355.1 Bactrocera latifrons
ATTTTCCATTTCGAGTGATATCWCTTTTATTAATCGCTTCCCACTTTAATGTAATATTTTTAGTTGGCTTCAAGATATATTACATTTATTTGGTATACTCTTGCAACATATTGCTTCAGAGTATAATCGTTTCGTTAACCTAACGGTACTTTGTATCCCCTAAATAGAAAGCTTCAATAATAAACGCTCCGTCTCGCAATTTTTAAATYTGTAATATTTTCGAAAATATTCATTTAAATCATATGCTACAAAGGGCCGTATAGATCTACAAYKTATTTAAGGTATTTAATTGGATAAGGATTAATGCTGTATTGCTTAAAATAGCTTCGAAAATTTGCCATTATTTGTCGTAAAAAGTAAATGATATAAAAATGTTATTGTGAGATATCCATAAAAGATAGACATATATCATCGCGGAGTAGACCTTTTCAATGTGTATATTACTTAGTACATTATCTTTATAAATCTCGTAGGGTTCAAGAGGCGTTTGCAATCTAAGCGGAAAAAATGTAATTATTTACGACATCACATTAGAAATCTCAAAAATAACAGTATTTCTCCACTATTTAATGGATGCTATTATACATATATAAACCTTCCTCTTCAATCACTTTATCTAGTAAAAAACGCATCAAAATCCATTGTGTAGTCTTAAAAATTTACGCATACCAAGGGACAGTGAAAGCGATTTCATTTTACACAAGCAGCTGATAGCAAGTTAAAGGCCGGGTGAATGTCTGTCTGTCCACCCGCAATATCTGCCAATGTGTGRGATATACAAACAACTGAAATTCAGAGATTATTTTCTTGATATTAGTGTCTTTGCGTGTTGAAATTAAGTTAAATCGGGTCAATAATTCTCTTAGCTTCCATATATCCTATACAACGATTTTGTAACTTCTATGTGATTTTATATCGGATATAGCTGCCAACAAGTTAGTTATATCAATGAAAATGAGAATGTTCAACTTGACCTAGAGACCGACTTTACTCCTCATGATTTACTCAATTGCCTCACAAACAATTTGTGAAAGCCAGTGAAAATTTTTTTGTATCAGTTATATTAA
>NW_017537290.1:1030827-1033734 GCF_001853355.1 Bactrocera latifrons
CATGAATGGAATTCTTTATTCCTGCGAAAGTACATTCGATGCCATTATGTATGGAACTCGATCACGCTTGCAGAAGTCCAGGCGCTGAACGACGGTTCGACGGTTTTGAAACATAAATCGATCGATACTGCTGCAATTTCACTTTCGATATTCGTACGAAGTCAATCGTCGCTGGCTTGTCGGCGTAGACCATAGACTTGTCGTAGCCCCGCAGGAAATAGTATAATGGCGCCCAGTCGTACGACCGAGGCGGCCATTTTGTGAGATAACACGTTCACCAAACTTGGTTTTCAATAAATCGATTGTGACTTCGTGTGCCTTGTGGCGCCGACCTGTATTGAACCATATACTGACCAACTCCAACCGCAACTAAACCATATTTTTTCGGGACGCAATGGTGACTCATGGAGTACGTGTGGATTGCTGTCTGACCAATAACGCATATTTTGCTTATTGATGAAGCCATWCAGCCAGAAATGAGCCTCATCGCTGAAGATGATTTTTTCATGGAAATCCTGATCATTTTCAAGTTGTTCCTCAGCTCAATTTACGAACATACGACGATTCAGGTAGTCAAGCGGCTTCAGTTATTGCGTTAATTTGATATACAAAGGATGTAGGCCAAGATCTTTTCACGAAATATCCTCGACACTATGCGCACGTTTTTGCCTCACTGGCACGGCAACATTTTTTACTCTGCCTGTTGATTATTATCCAAAAGACGCTCAATTTTATAGCTCTTAGCTGCGTTGTACAACTTTTTAAGATATTTTCAAGTTTTTATCTGGATTAAGAAGAAATAAYTTTTTATATATAGTGCTTGTTTTGGATTCTTTACTCTCATGAACGATTTCTGGTGTTAAAACTAATGAAGTTTTAAAATTTTTTGATGGATTTAGAGCCATAAAAATATTCCGACCACTGATAGCTATGATAATATGGCTGGTAATGCTACCTTTCTTAAAATACTCTTTGTTTATACCAAGAGATGAACTTGTAATCAACATTTCATAATAGCAATAGTAACTATAAGAAATATTAGAATGACAATCGAAACCACAAAGTTGAAGTTCTAGCGGAGTCTTTGTAATATAAAATAAAAATATGTATGTCAATATTGTAAAAATATGCATTTCAGCTTTAAATAAAGAATTTTTTGCACGCGTGCAACATAATTCATAAGCATTTAACAACAACATATGAAACAGTTAAATCAACAACAATTCATAGCATTTTAAAGCATTCAACCGCTACAGCTATTTAGAGATATTTTTYTTTTTACAAAATAACTGAAAAAATTTGTGAAAAAATGGCAAAAGCATTACGGTCCCAACTGCAAAGCAACAACCAAAAATACATACATAGATACAGGGCACACGTGCAACGGATTGTTGTGTTGGTTTGCGTGTTTTCCGCACACGCACGACGCAGCTGCACCTATTTACGCCGCCCTCTCTGCCGCCGTCGCCGTCGCTGCTGCTGCGGTCGCCAGTGTGCTTTTGTGAAGGCATTTTGTAGGTGGATGGAAAAAAATGCATAARCGAAAGGAAAATGCAGTCGAGTGCTGTGCAAAGAAAACGTAAGAAACAGRCAAAAAGAAAGCATAACCTAAAACAAAAACAAACACAATAAAAACAAAGAAAAAAGGAAAATGTTGCATGCAGCAGATTTTTAGCACAAGCCACAAGCCTAGTTATTAYCACGAGTCCTTGTACACCTCGCAGCGGCATCCCCCATACAGTCTCTTCAGCCTACAAWAACAACACAACGGCATGGTAGTTACTTCAAACATGGCACTCAGTGCTTGTTTGGCCTTGAGCCGCTCTGGCACTCGTTCGGTCASTTGCTCGTGCAACACTGCTGTTGCAACTAACCGCGGCAATATTTCTTGTTTGTTTGCACCACTGAAGCATATTAATAATTTAAATAGCTAAAATATTTGAAATTCGACTTTATGCTAAATTTGACTTTCGGTTTTTCTAATATGGGGAAGAGGAGTTTAGACCCCAATTTCAATGATTACAAGTCGAACTGATAAATCCATGTTTGATCAACAGTAATAACACTCTCCATAAATGAGGGATTGGAATTCGCCCGATGAAGTATGCCAAAAGAGACCTGTTTATGGGAAGAGAATTTTTGCCGTTACAACAACAACAACGGACCTGTTTATGGTACTCTTTTGGAAAAAAGTTCARCTTTATCGAGACGAGTCGAGCAAGAACGCGTTTCATACCAAAAATATATACCAAAATCATTCCAGTGGACTCGCCAGAGATGTCGATCTCTTTTTGGCATCTCTCCAACACTTGCCTAATGATTTTCAAGTACCACGTCCTTCACTTTTTTAATATTTTCATCGGCTGAAGAGATCGGAACTCGTCCAGAACGTGGCATATCTTCAACCACAAGTTTTTGTGCTTTTGATAGAACTGATTCACCATAACCTTGATTCGCACGCGAAATTTGGTTAGAAATACAAAATTAGAGATAAATTATTTATTCGATATTTTAATCMAATGTAAAAATTGCAACGCACTACTGAGGTGTACTGAGATACTGAGGAGTTTTGATCCATAGGCGGCTTCTGCAGAAGTTAAGAAAATGTATTAGACATGTGTTCAACGTTCTTGCTTTTGAGCACTCACAGCGTTAATACTTTCTATTGTATCAACAATTTTTCTAAATTGCTTGTCATCTTCGGGACAAAGTTTCTACTAACTCGCAAGACCTACTTTGTGGAATTGCGTAACATGTCTTCTCGATGCCAGTCAAAAGTTTGCTTTAGTATTTTTGTTTTTTTTTTTGTCTTAGCAATCAGCATCTTMACATCGCTCCATAAATCAATTGAGTTGGCATTAGAACTTTGCGCTGGCCAGCTCAGTACGTCAATGCTTTCTCCAAATT
>NW_017537290.1:1033856-1041246 GCF_001853355.1 Bactrocera latifrons
TGCGACTCAACCCTAAAAATTTATCGCTTAGTGCCTGTCTCTTATCTACCACCGTCGTGCTTAACGGTTTTGTGGTGTACCTGGAGTTATATGCCTGACATTTGGGTCTACATATGAGCAAATAACTTGTTATCTGATCCAAGACAATTCATTTTGGTTAATCACGCCGAAGTATTCTTTTCCAAAATTTAATATCCTTTTCTAAACTTTCTTTAGCAGAATATTTATCTGGAGTAGTCTTCAATGATAACTATAATTATGTCAGGTGCAACTAACCGCGAGCAASACTTAGGCCCKCAGTGTGYCTTAGGCTTTTAKTTCCAATATTATTCTACTAATTCCWAACACATATACCATACATACATACACCTCCGTTACATATTTTTCTGCTGCATTAAAAAGCAATTTTCTTTTCCAGTTTTTTAATTTTTTTGTTTAGCCAATAGTTTGACACCGCCAAAGCATTTAAAATAAATTTTTACACATTCTTGCATGTATACAGCTGTTCGGTTGCAGTTTCAGTTTMTGTTTCTGTTTTGCCGTGACCCATCTCCCAACTACTTGTGCTCGCACAGTTTTAGACGTTTTCAAAGAAAACCACTACATAAATAAACAGAAGTTTTTAACCTCACTTTCTCATACTTGCAACATTCCTTTGTAAGCCGCTTTCATATTTCGTCGCAACGAGTTTTCTTCAGCTGTTTTTATTTAAAAGCAACCGCGTTTTTGTCTTCATCTGGCACCGCATTTACTTCATATTTCTGCACTTTGTGTTGGCGAGCACATTTTTAGGCGCTTAGCAAAGGCGCGCCAACAACATGCACACACACACACACACACACAGTTAGATGCACGGCGCGGCAGCTGTGTCGGTAATGATATTTTTTCTGCGCCGCAGCTTTTTTAGTAGCAACGAAATAATGTTAAGTGCGGCCGAAGGCGATAAAATGGCACCATTTTTCGTTTGTTTTACAATGATATGTGTATGTATGAGTATTCTTGTTGTTTTTCTTACTGCTTGCCTGTAAGTAAAAAGTAGTATGTTAGACTCAATATMTAGTATATATAAATATAAATATATCTAGCAACTATTTTTTGGAATATGTGAAAGTAGTAAGCGCCAGTTCTTGTCTTCCTATTTCAATTTTATTTTTATTTCTGGGCCATGCATATGCCGTTGGATAGCAATTTAGTTCTTTCAAGACTCTTTGTGCATTTAGTTTGCTTAAAACAAAATTGTTGCTGTTGAAATGTTCATAGGTTTGCCTATTGTTGCATGTGCGGCATTGTTGTGTTGCAACAGCTGTTCGTGAATTTCGCGCTGTAACGTGGTGAATTTGAAAACTCACATCGAGCTAATTACATTTCTTAGAACAACAATAAGTAGTAACGAAAGTAAATAAGACTGTTAAGTGTTACGAAAAACTTTTGAACACTTTAACGTGAGGTGTCGCTCGAAGTCGTCATTTTCATGCATTTTATGTCATTTTAATGTCAAATGTACACATTTTTATACCACTTTAATACTGAATGTGCATACTTGTGCACTTTTATACCAAATTTGCACACCATTTTATACCAAATACACGTATTATACCAATTTTATTCCAAAATATTTTTTTACTTTCAATTTTATATCAAATATACCTTTTATACCACTTCTAGACGCAATATTTTTTTTTTTTGCTATTCTTTAACAAAATACACACTTTTTAAGTCAGCTTTTACCACATACAGCGTCTACCAATAGAGTTGACATAATTTTGACGCCATCAAGGCATATTTGTTCACGAATTGGTGTTAGCGTGTTCAGTAAGATCCGTCATTTCATCATGTCACGTTTCACATTGGTACAAAACTAGGAAATTGTCCGAGATTACTACGGAAATTCGCGTTATCCGAAAAGTTTTCAAATTTAAGTTCATGAAAAAATCATACACTTAGATGAGGTTAATTTCTGGCTTATTGGCTCATCAGAAAATTAAAATTTTCTCTCTTAGAGTGAGTAAAATCCCAGTGCGACTCAACCCTAAAAATTTATCGCTTAGTGCGGATGGTGATATGGCGGTATCATCGGTCCATATTTCTTTCGGAATGAGGCAGAACACACCGTTACCATCAGCATTATAACACCATGTTGGCCGACTAAAAACAAGAAAAAAAAAAAATGTTTCCGTGCAAAGACCATTCCTAGTAACCGATGAGACATGGGTTTAAAAAACAAACACATCAACAATCCTGAACTTTGAGGTCAAAAATCGAATACGTT
Organism: Bactrocera latifrons; assembly: GCF_001853355.1. NCBI lineage: Eukaryota > Metazoa > Arthropoda > Insecta > Diptera > Tephritidae > Bactrocera > Bactrocera latifrons. The sequence goes on from NW_017537290.1 coordinate 1,036,126, forward strand.
AACGCCACTTAAAATTCAAAGTGATGCTCCTTGTTTTTTCCGTAATACATGGCTTGGTGCATCATGAATTTGTTCCGTAGGAATAGACGACCAATTAGGAACTCTATTTGATCGTATTGAGGCGTTTGCGTGAGAATAATCATCGAAAACGGACGGAATTGTAGAACAACAATTCATAGATTTTGCACGATGATAATGCACCATCGATTAACTACCGTATTTACCAGATTTCGCTTCGTGTGATTTGTTCTTGTTCTCCGAATTGAAATTGCTGCTCCGTAGAACCCGTTTCACGCAAGTGAGGGAAGTTCTCTGATCGCCCTTCATTTGGGAGTGGTCAAAAACGATTCTTTTACATATGGCTCCAGTAGCTCACGACTTCCGGACTTTGACCAAGTATCCTCTGGGTAGCCTAAGAACATCTGTTTGCAGGCGAGCTAAAGTGCGAAGGCGAAATATCCCTTGCATAGGGTTGTGCGCTGTAAAAAAACACCCCCAATGAAAAGGAACAACCAGCCTCGGATGAGAGACCCCTCTTTTGATGACGTCGAAATAAGGATTACGATTTGAAGGCATGAAACTCTAATATCCGGTTCCTTAATTGGGAAGGTGCCGCTGCACTGCTGATTGATGTCCTCCTGAGAACAGAGGCTGACATCATCGCCGTCCAAGAAATGCGATAGACGGGACAAGCGCCGAGGCGAGTAGGTCCTTGTGGCATTTACTAAAGTGACCATATAAAGGAGCGCAAGTTCGGTGTAAGATGCGTGGTGGGAGAGAGCCTCCGATGCTGAGTACTATCATTCACCGCGGTGCATGAACATCTAGCCACAATCCTCATCAAAGTGAAGTTCTTCAACTGATGAAAAGTGTTTCGAAGACCAATAAAATCGTTGGTATATGTGTATATATTTGTTGGGGCGTTTGAGGCGACAAAATAAATATTGATGAATAACCAAATATTTTGCGTTTTATTTACAATTTCTGGATTGTCCTACATAAACCTGTATACCTCCTGAGCAGAAAGTAAAACCTCTCATTTTAAGTTTTCCAACAAATTTTTCGGCTCAACGCCAATAATGAACTACAAGGTGCGTTCCAAAGTAAACAGGATTAAAAAAAAAACAACGAATAACAAATGGTGTTTTCGGCAAAATCAATTTATTTTATTGAAAATAGTCTCCTTTTGCTTCAATACAGCTTTTTGCAGGTCCAAAAGCAAGTAGAACGAGTGTTTTAGCTCGTTGGCCAGTATGGCCGCCAGTATACCGGTGCAAGCCTTATCAATGACGCTTTCTTTTCATGGGAAAATGCATTTTTCCGAAAAGGAAGAAGTCGCACGGTACCATATCAGCTGAATACGGGGAGTGGTTACTGGTTAAGATATGATTTTTGGTCAAATAATCGTCCTTCGAATGTTGGATTCTGAGCAAATTTTGGATCGACAGTCAATTTGTGCGAAAAAAACCGTGCACACCTTTCGTAAGCACAAATTTTCGGTCAAATTGCGATAAATCGATGTCTTGGAGATGTTCAATTTCATTTCCATGAATTTCAATGCTAATTTCAGCAAATTTTTGACGAATTCACGCACAGTTGCGATGGTATTTTTGGTGATTATGGATTTTGATTGGCAATGTTGATCGTAATTTATGTGTTCGCGACCACTTCGAAAACGTTGAAACCACTCGTGCTCTCTGCTGCGGAATAGGCAATCATCGCCATAAACTTATTTCATCAATTGAAATGTTTCGGTAAAAGTTTTACCAGTTTTGAAACAAAATTTGAAGTTGGCGCTTTGTTCGAACCTCACTTCCGCACCGATAACACAAACATACTGACACTTCAAACGCAATAACTTCACTTCTAATCAATGAAATGTTATGAATGTCACTGGACAATTGATAAAGATAGCAGATTCTAACGCAYCAGTCGACATATAGATGGCGCCACCGGGGGGCACTRGATTCAAAAAGTCCTGTTTTCTTTGGAACCCTCCTGGTATATTTAGCTGGTGTTAAGCGATACTCGCACACAACTAAGCAAACAATCTTTTAAGCTGTACTTATCATAAATACAACAACATTATTGCTGTTTGGATTTGTAAAATATTTTTGTTCTGCAATTTGGGGTAACATTTGATTTGTTGTTCACCGAATCGCTATGCGCTTGAGCTCCTGTGAAAGGCAACCATACATAAACTGGCCACACGCACACAATCACGCGTCAATGCGAGTCAAGTGAAAGTGGCATATAACTGTTATATACATATGTATGTTTGTGTAACTATATGTGACTGTTATTCGCCACAACTACGTACACATTTCCATAGAATTATATGAACGCACGAGCAATTGCAGGGCAGACGACACGCATCGGCTAAGCAACGAAAGCACCGTTGTGGCATAAATGCAGCGGCTAGCAACTAAACATATCCGCATATGTGCTTGAGTTTGTTTTTGGGTATGTTGTGTGCTGGCAGCTGACCAAACGCTTTGGCGTGCAAACATGCGTGTTGTTGTTGCTGATGACGTTGTTGTTGATTTGTGGTCTTGTGTCAGTGAGTTGCCGCAGACATTGCTACACGGCCATTACTTGCATTTCAAATTTCGCTGGCACAGTGCCGTGCACCTTTCATAGCGTCGCCCACACTTCTGTATATACCAACACACCCGCACACACAGAGTGCAACTGACGGCTGTGCAATCGCACCTAAACCACAGCCATACACAGGCCACCACGACGCCGCACCACTAATATCTCAATAAAGTTGCGGTGTGCATGCTTACAAGCTACTAACTGGCTATAAAAATGCTGTGTATGTGTGTGTCATAACGGTAGCTGCAGTATGTATGTGTGTCATAATAGTAGCTGAAATGTGTATRCGTGTGTGTGAGTGTTACTCGTTGCGTTAGTAAGTATGTTTGATCCAATGAATCCCTTGGAGTCGGTCGCCTTTCACTTGGCACGCCATTTTTGCCAATTTTTRGACATATCTACGCACACATATACACATACAAAAACAGCTACAAGCACTCATTACACACGTGTTATATGCGCTTTTGTATTCCTTCAACAGCCATGCCGTGCGTGTGTGTCAAAGGTCAGCCAGCTGTTTGCTGTGTGCTGCTTGCTCTAAGTATGTTACTGTATAAGTGCGTGTGTGTGTGTGTATAAATATATAGGTATATAGTGAGCGTATGTTTGTTGCTGTTGGCATGTTGCAAGCGTTATTCAGTTTAAAGGCTTAATGGCAGCTCAAGCGTGTAGGTGCATTTCAAATTGGTTGGGTGGCGCTCACAACTTACATATTCAGCAACAACACCAACACACACAGCTGTGGGCTTTCGCATGCACTAACGTACTTCGCAGTGACCATGGTCAAGCTTTGGTCGAGTCCATTGCTGCCGACCGCGCGCCAAACCGAGCGCACTAAATGTTTTGCTTTATTTCGGTTTACATTTACCGTTTTATTTATAAAAATTTATTTGAGATTTTTTTTTTCACTTCGATTTTTTACTTTTATTTTTTGCGAATGTTTTTTTGTTTTTTTGCATGAGTCCGCTTAGTTTGCTGTGCATTTTAGTGTTTGGTTGCTCATGTCCTTTCACCCGCTACAAATTAAATATTGTAAATGCTCATATCGAGCGTGGTGGCCTTGTCCCACTTTGCCGTCCCCCAGCACACTCGCCAACGCTGGTTAGAAAAATTGCATTTGGTTACACTATTTTATTTTGTTTGATTAGGAAAAGCAGCAGTTTTCTTCAATTGGCCGAAATAAATCGTATTTGAGTTGTTGTAAAATGTTGCTAAAAATGTTTTGCGGCGTTGCCAAAGTCAAACTGGGAATTGATATATATTTGAGTAGTTTGATTTTATAGTTAGAATAAATGAACTTGCTGTTTCAGTTAGAATATTTTAATAAAATCAAACGACTTTGTTGATCTGTAACATACATTGTGAAAAGAGTATCAGGAAATTTTGCAAATAAAACGCAAAATATTTTATTATTCATCAATATTTACTTTCTCACCTTCAAAGTAATAACCACCATATATTACTCAGAGGAGGGTGTTATGAAGTTGCCATCTARATGGAAACAGATTATCGAACGAAACGGCGCATATTTGARMTACAGAAATCCCATCATTGTTACATTTTTTATAAAGCATTGAAAAAAGAGCAAAAATTCGGAGAGGAGATATTTGACAACCAAATATCATCACCAGTTTATTAGCTTGTCAAATATAATATACTTATTCAACGATTTTTCCAGCGCTCAAAACATTTTTCATAAGCACTTTTTGTTTCGGTGRATTTTGTTTTATCTCTTCGATGGACTGTCAGCGAGTTTCACGGAGCGCCAATTTCAGTTTGGGAGCAAGAAAAAATACAGGGGTTTGTTGATGGCATTTATTGCGTTTTTTTCTTTAAATTCGACCACAATCGTGGCTCGATACGATGCTGCATTGCCATCTTGCAAAATCAATGAAATGTTCTTCAATTATTCCAGTCGTCTTCGATGGATGTTCTCATGCAAACGCCTCAAAAGGGGCAAATAGAATTATATATTGACTGTCTGTCAGACCGGAAGAAATTTATTATGCACCAAACCACAAATATTGAAAAAAACAATGCGTATCAAATTGATTTTTTTGCGGATTTGGTGTGTTTTTGGCTCGTTTTCTTCCCTCTATTTCGCTGATTGTTGACTTAYTTGCATGTCAAGCTCATAAACTCATGTCTGATCGGCAGTTATAATGCTCTTCATGAATGTGGGTTCAGAATGCGCATGGTCAAGCTTGTCAAAAAAGAGACCTGTTGACGGTACTCTTTTTGGAAAAAAATTCAGTTTTCTCCCGACGTGTCGAGCAAGAACGCCTTTCATACCCAAAATATCCACTCAAGTTAATGGCACTGAACGGACACGCGAACACTCTCTTGCCATTCCTCTAACACTTACCTGACGAATTTCAAGCACCAAATCCTTCACTTTTTTTTAATATTAGTTTGTCAAAAAAGTCTTGCGGTATTTTCGCTAGTTGGCGCTGAGAGCGCGTAGTTCTAGTTTTATTCGTCGCATCGGGTCATACTGTATCTTTTTGGAAAGCTCATTTCACG
>NW_017537290.1:1042162-1054329 GCF_001853355.1 Bactrocera latifrons
ACGAGTTAGTGACAAACTTAGTATACCCTGTGCAGGGTATAAATATTATATATTTTTATTCTCTCGTCCTAAAATGGAAACCTACATTTCCTCCTCAAGTTATTGGTTTTACATTCAATTTCAATGGTGAATATCTGGTCTGTTGTTGATTTTCCAGGCCTGAGGCATACTGATAAGGTCCAATCAGTTTTTTGACGGTGGGCCATTGACGGCTTCGTTCTCTCCGGCAACATTTTCGAACGAATAAGAACCAATGATTCCACCGCCCAATAAACCACACCAAACCGTTGTGTTTTTTTTCCATGAAATGGCACCACTTTACTTACTAAGCGTCGGCAAATTTAAACTTTGCGCTATGTTTGGAACACTCCTTATTTGATCTGCTTTGCCTATTTACCCTAAGCGGGGAATATTTTKTAATGCAAATGACAACCATAATATATATTTATGTATTATACAATATGTACGTATGTGTGTGCTTTCGTATGCCATCACATTAGGTYCACAATTTAAAAGGCACCAGACAAGAGTAACAAAGGAAATATTGAAGTGTGGTCCAAAACTAATTGTGCAAGAGTGTGCGTATACTATATTTACATATAATTGTATGCCTGTGTGTATGTGTGAACACCTGTTCGGTTCACATACTGTGACTATGCTCTCTTGGAATGAAATTATTGGTAATGTTTGTTGTGACAGGTGTGCARAGCCCAATTTTTGTACTCACCGTTTGTATACATGTGTGTGTGTGTATGAATTCCGTTTACTTTGCTCTCCTCTGTTGACGATTTTGTTGTTGTATTTTTCATTGTTCTACATTAACCGCAATTTAAATGCAAATGCTCGCCTGTTATCGGGTGCAAAGTAGTTTTTACATAATTTCTAAAAATGTTTTTCCTTCAAATATATAGAATTTTTGTTTGCGGTAATTTGTTTTTATAGTTTTTGTGGGTGGTTTATGTGGCGCGTTGATGATAATTTGATTTTTACACTTTCAATTATGGAGTATGGCAATTGCGTATGACATTTTGCCGCTACAACAACAACAGTTGCTCAAATGTGAAAGTTTCTCTCAAAAAAATTCTCTAAAAAAATGGTCTAAAAAATTACAGAGAGTATTARCATGATTACACTTCCTAAATGACTTCATTTGGGTAATTTGCCATAATTTTAAAAGATAGTCTTAAATTGTTTTCTTACGAAATGGAAATAACACAAAGCATATTGTGAAATTACCTCCACACCTAACAAAAAGAGATAATGTTGATTAACCACAAAAATCTAAAGACTTAAATTGTCGGATTTTTTCTCCGCAGTTATTGAAAGCTTTGTACCATTGCCGATCTAAAATGTGAAAATCAAACAAAATTTCATTTCATATTTAGGAGATGCTTGAAAAAAGCAACAGTCAGCAAAAAGGACAGTAATTTTATTAAAATGGTGATCCAAGTAGAGGAAATTTTTTCAATATCTTTTTTTGACAGATCACGCGAGATTCGTGTCAAGCTGTCATGTTATTTTTGTTAGTATTGTTTGACATTTCATAATGCAAAKACTTAACAAAATTTACAAATAGTTCAACTTTATCACGAAAATTTAAGTTCTGTAAAGAATGTGTTTCGCGAGCTTCACTCAACTTATGGTCAACATAAACGACCTACTGAGCGTACCATTCGCATCACGATCACCCATCTTGAGACCCAGCATTCATTACTGAATAATATTCGACTGTATATGTAGACCACGTCCAGCACGTAATGAAGAAATGTAGCAGCCATCGCTGAGAATGTACACAAARACCTTAGAGATTCGATTCGGCGCYGTTCGCAGCAACTCGGACAGACGAGGAATGGAACGACATGGCGCATTTTACGTCCAGATCTTAAATTGAAAGCGTATTAAATACAGTTTGCACACGACYTGAAGCTGCTCGACCTACCCAARCAACAACGCTTCGCTTAACGGGCTCTTGAAAAGTTCCAAAAAGATCTRACGGTTTCGAGCCAAATTTTGTTCAGCGACATCCACTTCTGACGCAATGGGTATGTAAACAAGCAAAATTGCCGCATTTAAGATGGAAGGCAACCTGAAGTGATTCAAGAGCTGTTCTTTCATTCAGAAAGTTTCAGAATTTCACATTTTGGGCCGATCGATTGGCTACCAAGAACATGTGATATCACATCGTTAGACTTTTCCTGTGGGGAGATGTAAAGTCTAAAATCTATAGGGACAATGCCGCTTCGATTCAGGTCTTGGAGCAAAACATCACGCKTGTCATTCGCCGTTTACCAATRGAAATGCTCGAACTAGTCGTCGAAAATTGGACTCAATGGATGGACGATATGAGACGTAGCCGGGGCCAATATTTGAAGGAGATAAACCAAGACATAAGTGACAATGAATATTCTTTCGAGTAATAATATACAGACAGACGGGCAGACGAAAATGGATAAATTCCCTCAGTTTGTCATGTTGATCATTTATCTGTATATACGTTATGGAGTATCTGACGWTTTTTTGTTTTGCAGGGTTTTCATCGTTTTTGTGCAAATTTCATTTGWAGGCCTTTGGAAGGGGCTTTTAACACACATGCAATTATTTTATTTGCCAGGAAAGTAATAGGATTGAGTCGATTTGAAAAAATTTAATTTATTTATAATATTTATAATTCATTTATTAAATAATTAGGCTCCGATGCAACGCTGACAGCGCGATTTTCAAGCATTCACGGAAGGCAATCTCCGAAATAGCCTTGAGAGCTGAGGTGCATGCTGCTTGGAACCCCTATTTCATCTCAAAATGCTTGACCTCATCGCTAGGAGCTAGGAACGCCCTTTACCGAATTGAGTTGATGCGCGCACGCTCTGAAGTACAATGCTATTACTTTCCGGACAAACTCTGTATGCTGCCATTAGTTTACTCGTGAAAGATTCCGTTAATTATTSGACCTCCATATATTAGTTGCAGAATTGTATTTTTCCATGTYTAGTCTCAATATGTGGCCATTGTGAACAATTTTTTATATCCTAAAGAATTAAARAATTTTTACAACCCAAGATCATAACCCAAGAGATTGTTGAATGCATCTGTAACTGTGTTTTTTAGAGTAGCAGCCACAACAGCAAACTTGAAATGAGGTTTGGCAAAAGCACTGAAGTGTCAAAGGATTTACTATTTATGTGTACTTGCTTGCAGCYGCCTACACTGCTTAAAATGGATCACTTTCTCTTCTTTTCGTCAAGCGCATGTCTCGTCAGCTTAGAGTTAGAGTAGCTTTCTTTTCAAGAAATTTTTGCGGTGTTTGAGATTTATTGCCAAGGTTCGTGCTCGATATGAATAATTACTGTAACTTCGAGTCCGTGCCATAATGGATATGTTTCAATGACTAATATCGCCYGACCAGTACGGAACGTAATACTCTTAATATGTCCAACAACTTTCAAAGACCTGATGTTAATCAGTTGTTCTTGAAAAGAGTTAGGGGTTTTCAAAGAGTGCTGCAAAAGTAAACCGATGGGAACAGCAAACCGCGCCACATTGTTTTCTGCTATTTTAACGTTTCTCTTCAGTAAAGTTTGGTCCAACAACGAATCGAAATTAYTAAAATTTACTACCGAAATTCGGTGTYAGTGGCCTCAATTTTYAGAGCACTATGTCCAATTTAAGATCGTCATAATCGCATTCTCAGATAAACAATTGAGAGTGTAGTGAAAAAATTTGAATCCACTGTATAAAATGTTTCCTTGCCAGTGAGGCAAAGAAATGCCCGTAGTGTAGTGAGTTTTGCTACCGCTACTGCCCACATCAGTCTCTCATACGTCGTTATCAAGTGTTGGGCATATCAGTGACGTAGTTGTTGTGACTTTTGCGAAAATTTCGTAGTGGCCATGCTAGAGATATCGAGTTTCATACGAAATGGCATCAAATGACAAAGAAATAATGAATTTCATTGATATCCCRAACAGGTTTTGTTTTATTAACAAAAAACCTTTGTAGCGTTCCTATTAGAAAACCGGTTAGTAACGCACCCAACGCTCTCGACAACGGCGGTTCAGCATGACACAAACACACGTACCCGTTTGCGTTTGTGATTTGGAATAATAAAGGTAATCTCTGTAAACATTCATCAACATGATTCTGCTGTGTTTAACAGATAGTAGCGGATAAGCTGCTAATAACATTATGTTAACTCCACCCATATATTTTAAATTGCATGCTAAGGTATTGTATCGTATTAAAAATGCTTACAGCTTTACGTATATTTGGGCTCGTGCTTTAGAAAACTCTACAAAATACATTTAACGTGAATGATTGAGAGAGTGTGAAAAGAGAGCGCGAGTATACGAACAACCGCTGCACGTAAAAGGAAAGAGCAAATCCACTGTTAGGGAACTGTTAGCGACATTTTATGCGAAAGAGCGCAGTGCAGACAACAACCTGCCGTGACGCGCCGCATTTCGATGGGCGGCGGTGGGCGTGTGAACACTTCGTTGACACTTCGTAGGTAATTGTGCGAATACGTAAGCAAAATTGTTTTTTTTTTTTTTTTTTTTTTTTTTTTTTTTTTTTTTTTTTTTTTTTTTTTTTTTTTTTTTTTTTTTTTTTTTTTTTTTTTTGTGTGCATCCTTCGTGCCTGCCACATAATTTTACTTTTTTGTAGCTTTTGTTAAGTGTTTTGGGTGACAGTATTCGTGTGTGGTGCGAGCACTAGTGGTGTCCGATTACAAGAGATTCCGGTCGCAGTCGTAGCATTGGAATGTATGCTCGTCGTACTCAGACTACGCAAGAGCACTACTCGTGCATTTACTCAGTTATGTGTATGAAYATGASTGTGTATTTGTATGTGTGTGCAACAACAATAGTGAACTGAAGCAAGTTTTTGGATTTTGGCGCCCAACAACAATGTAACGTTATACGCCCTTTTTTCGCTTGATTTATGTTCGTCTCAGATGTTATGTTGTTGTTTGGGGTTCTTTGCTTTTGTTGTAGTTGTATATACATATATACGGTATTTGTGATACTCAAATTTATTTGTACATACATACATAGAGTGTGCATGTATGAGCGTGTGTTCGTTGCGAACATTTTGCCTTAGCTGTAATCCTTCGGTTTTTAAAGTGGATAAGCATTAGAAAAGCAGTGGAGGAGTGGATACAAAAAGCACAAGCAAAGTTTGTGAAATAAAATCTTTGTCAAATAGTGAACGGAGTTAGTGCGTAAAGTAGATTTCATACTGAGTATCACATTAGTACCATTTGCGAGCTGATCGTTAAGTTTTGTGCACGCATACAGGGTGATTCAGGCGATTTGACTGCTTTATGGGAGAACATTTTACATGTAACATAGCTAYAAATATGTACGGTGTTAAGTTGATAGGGTATTTATTTGATTTGATAATAAATACGTACATATTTTGTCTGTTTTCGACAGGATGTTGCCTTATATGCTAAGTTCTGCTCCGGTTTCTTTATGGATGTTCGAGTTAACTCATGTCGCGKTGCATTCCTCATCTTCATTCATCTCATGTAAATTGTATAAGATGACTGGCTTCAAAATAAGTTTCTTGGAAAAATATTTTTGAAGACCGATTTGACTAATTAGCAAGCTTTATTTAGTAGTTTGTCTATACGATTTTTTTCTTGAAAGTYTTTGGCTCTAAATCCGTAGTCTAATGTTTGTTGGTACAAACTAATTCTAAGCTACCTTAAATAATTCAACTTGACGCCTATCTAAATTGCAAATATATTTTTATTATTTTATTTTGAAAAACTTAAGACTAATTAAATTATCATTATTCACGGGAAATAAAACTTAGGATTTACTAAACGTTTTTTGACACGAAAGCGAGCATGCGTSCCTGATTGTGTAAATATTCGATGGGAGACATCAAGAGGCATTCCATTGTACTCCGGAGTGTAGTGTTCTGACATATCTGTAGCTCCTTTACGTTTCACTGCATCCAGGCGACTAAATTGGTGCGGTGTAGTTAAGAACTGGCCAGACGATTKCCTTGTATGTTGCCAACAACGATTTTTTTGTTTTTCCCCATGAGCTGCCCAAAAGCGGTTTGAGGATTTTGTTGCGGCTCTGTATTTTTTCAGTTATTGCGGTGGTATGAAGAGAGATCGACGTCGAATGTCACACAATACGATAATGCGAACTCTCACATATTGACTTAAACAATTCCAGTTTTTAGCATTCGAAACATCGATTTGAGGAGTCAGCCGCTGAATAGTTGTGATTTAAGACCGAATCCCGCACTTAAAAAATAAATTAAAAGTCAACGTTTTTCGTCGCCTTTTGAGGTGATTAGTGCATTCAAAAAGCATGTTTTGGAGATACCTCAAYCAGAGTGGCAAAAGTGTTTCGASAATTGCTTYAAACTMGTGTAAAAGTRYGYAAATCTTAAAAGAGAGTATTTTAAGAAACAAAGCGATTTGCGATGCTTAATATTTCKTTTTTTGGGTCTAATCTCGAAATATAAGACAAACGATACCGTCGATTGCACCGCAGCTATAATAAAGATAAAAGACAAATGAATCCACTCAAGAACTTGACTTTGATCGATCAGTTTGTAAGACAGCTTTAGGCTTTAATGGTTTCGGCAAATGAGTACTTTCATAAGGCGAAAAGATATATCCGAAATTGTATATTAATTTATAGTATATACAGACAAACGCACATAGCTAAATTGACTCAGCTCGTCAGGCTAAAGTTTCCTTCTGGATATTATAAACTTCGTGCTAAACTTAATATACTTACCCTCTGCAGTGTATAACAAATCGATGTGATAGATGACACTGAGGGCGAAAAGAACCAAGAACTAATTATTCAACATGTGCTTATCTTTCAATTATAATATTTAAATTGTATATATTTTAATAATTTGCTTGAGCAGTTTTATAATATACATTGTGTAATTCAATATCCACACAAACTCATCTACCACGCCCCGCACCCACTGARTGTGTTTTCATACTACATGCAACTCTGCTGTAATCTGATGAGTTTTTGAGTCCTTTTTCATTGTTTTTGTTTTTTCTTTTTTGTATACATATGTTCATGGATACGTATGTAAGTATGTGCATATATATATGTAAATAAATCGGGTAACTTTAACTAAGTACGAAAATGTTATATATGATGTGCATAATGGCAGTGCGTATGTGTGGGGGCCTGTGTGCGCCTCAGAGTGCGTACAAAGGGCGTTAATCCACATTTCTTTAACCTAAATTACAAACTATAAGGCCAACAAAAACAGCAACAACAGTAAGGAGAACGTCAACAACAATTACAACTACAACAACAAGGGAGAACATTAACAGCTAGCACACAAGCGAAAATAATAACATTCAAAGTACAACAACAGTAGTATAAATAAAATAATAACAACAGCAAGAAAAACTATAACCAACTCCAGCAACAACATTCGCGYAATTATTTGGGCGCAAGATTAACGCACTCAACAACGACGCGCTTACTCCCTWTGAGAGCACGGCCAACAACAAAATGCCAACCATGTTGATTGCCAAACGTAAGAAGAAGAASAACAACAGCAGCATTACAAACAACAATAAAAGCAGCAGTAGCGGCAGCCGAAATGATGGTGGCACAGTTAGTTGGTTGGTGCGGAGTGGAAATGGATTCCTGAAACCATTTAACGCTATGTACACAGCAGGCAGAGCATGTGCTCCACAAATGCGCGGCGCGACAACTGCAGCGGCTTTGTATGTGTTTAAGGGTGCAAGCAAGCAAGCACCCGGCCTCAAACGACACAAACCCATTCAAAGTGGCTGAGGCAATTGTGGATCACGACAACGCCAGCTGAGTTTACTCTAATGCTGTAACGGCCGCCGGAGCGTAGGCAGAAATCCCTGTAGAGCTACCAAACGTTTCTCTGCTTTATTTTGTTTGCGTCGATTTATTGTTTTTGTGCTTTTGTTGTCTTTCATGCGGTGCCGAAGTTTGTAGCGACAACGAGCACATGTGCGCAAGCATGTCGGCTGCAAACTGYAAGCTGATGGAGCGGGCATTGGTGGCGGCGGCTGGGTTACGTGCAGCCGTAGCGGGCTGAAACTGTCAGTTAGGATACGTGGTTTCACATGACGTTTGTAAGCGCCATCAAACAGAAATAAACAGAGAGTTACGTTCTAASTGACAGCGTGAGCACTTTATTTATTGCCACAGCGAATGTTAGCGTGCACCTGGGAGAAAGAGAGCGTGAGAGAGAGAGAGGGAGGGAGCGCGAGTGTACAAAGAAGCCACACTTGCCGCTTATAGCTGCAAATATTTGACCAGCATCACCGCCTTTTTGGCCGTGTGTGTGCCCTGCTCGGTGTCGCTTTGTCGCGCTTGGCTGCTGTTCGGCTCTCAACGCTYATAAAGCGGTCTCCAATTGTTGACGTTCTGTTTGGTGCGCAGCAATGTGCCGCGCCTGCTGCGCACAACAAATCCGTCCAACCGTCAGATATAAGTTAAAACCGTCCACATAGCAGACGAGTTCCAGATTCCTGCTGAGCAAGAATGCACATTTGCAAAGCTCGCGYGCTCTCTCTCCCTCTCCCTCTCTCAGCAGTTTGTTGCATTTCATACGCGACAAATGCTGGGATTGTTTAATTGGCGACAAAGTAATAGAGCGCGCATTTTCTACGAAGCTGGAGCGTGCTTTAGTTGGTATGCTTTCGTAGTACATATATTTTTTGTAACTTTATGCTTTTCCATGGTGCTCGTGTTTTTTGCTCTCAAATGCTGCAACTGGCGCTCTGCAGCATCCCTTTGCTGCTGCAAGTGTGTGCGTTTGTTGCTGTTGCCGCTATGTGCTGAGCACCATTTTCATCTTAGAGGCATGGCTCTTGTCGTTGTAATACCTACCGCCCGCCAACACCCTGCTCAATGGGTTGGTCGTTACCGTCGTCATTGTCGTCGTTTTCAACATCCACAGCCATGTCAGAGGAAGAAATTGAATGTACTCGTTGCGGCAGCTGCCAGTAGTTGCCTCAGAGCCCGCGGGTCGAAGAAAACGCTTTGGAAAACGTTGCGTGAAAATTTTGTGTGTGCGCATTTTTTGATTCATAGTGAATTTTCCACATTTTCTTCCATAAAAATATACAACAAAAATAAGAAACGAAAATTATAACACACAACACACAATCACATATATACGACGATAGAAGATTTTCTTCAAAAATTCACCACATTACACCCCGTTCACCCCGTTTGTGAAGCAGTTTGTGCAAAAGTGCTAAAGTTCAGGCGAGTTTTTGTGTAAATGACGAATAGTAAATAGCCATAAACAATCTTGGAGCAGTCAAGCAACAACAAAAAGTGAAAAAAAAAACACAAACACACACACACATAAGTAGTTGGTGAATTGGTGCCAAGCGTTCTAATGTTAAGTGTTAAACAAAGTGAAACGGTGTCAGCGTGTGAGTTTTCTTAAAGTCGTCGTCTGTAAAAGCGGAAAAAATCGTRGTCGCCTCTCGGTATCGGTGAAAATTTGGCACTCGAATGTTTAGAAGAATTTAGTGCAAAAAGGGCGTGTGCTGCGATATTCGGTGCAAGCGAAAAATGCGCAAAGCAAAAAGGTAGTAAAATACACTAAAGTAAAAGTTAATACAAAGCCAAACTGTGCCGTGTACGTTAGTTAAGTTCAATCGTGCTTGCTTACATTAATTTTAAGCCGTCAATGTGGCAGTCAGTGGCAGAAGAAAAGTAAAAACCAATTGTTTGGTGTGTGTGCGTTATCGGGCGAAAAAAGGAGTAGAAAGTCTGCGCAGAAATGTTATAGTGAAATGGTTGTAAGTGCAGGGGGGCGAGGGCAGAGTGTAGATAAAGGAAAATGCAAAAGTGCGTGTGTCAGCAGAAATGTGAATAATAATAGCAATAACGGTGGCGAAAAGAGCACCTACAGTAACAAGTGAAATTGTTAAACGAACAACTTAAAAAAATGTATATAGCACACTTTTAGGCAGTGTACAAAAGCCTGCAGCAGTCACTGCTTTTTTAATAAACATTTAAAAGCCCAAAAGGTTTGAATGAGAGTTTTACAGCCTAGGAAATGTTGTCTACTCTTATAAGACTTCTGTATTCATTGCCTACTTTAGAATATAAATATCAATTAAAAATCATTTTGCAAATAAATTAATTTAAAAAACTTATATAGCATACTTTTGGACATAGTACAACAAATAGCAGCTGTCCACTTATTTGTATATGGTATGCTTTTAGGCAGTGTACAACAAATTGCAGCTGGCTACAACTGCCTTTTCAATCTTTACAAACTTGTAACAGCCAAAAAGGTCTGTGGTCAGAATTTTACGGCTTAGGAAATTTTGTATACTTTTAGAAGATTTTTGAATTCATTACCTACTTTTAGGATATAAAAATTAACATAAAATCATTGCATAGTTTTAGCAAAACAAAAAAAAAATTTTATAGGGCATACTTTTAAACAGTAAACAACAAATTGCAGCTGTCAACTTGTTTTACGTAGCACACTTTTAGGCAGTATACAAGCAACAACTGCTTTTTTAATATCAATAAACTTTTAACAGCTGAAAAKATCCATAATAAGTGTTTTAGAAATTTTGTCAACTTCTAGGACGTTTTTGTATTGATTGCCTACTTTTAGGATATAAATGTCAACACAAAATCCTTGCCTAGTRTTACAAGATATATAAAATAACTAAMGAAAATTTATCCATCATACTTTTAGGCCGTGCACAAAATTGCAGCTGTCCACTTAATGATATATAGCATACTTTTAGGCGGGGCAAAACAAAATGCAGCTGTCAGCATCTGCTTTTTCAATATTTGTACACTTATAAGACCCTACTGTCAGCCTTTGAGTGCTTACTTTGAATATAAAATTTACGATGCCTACGAGGCTACCAAAGAAAGCTCCTGCTTATCAATACAGCAGCAAATTTACTCAAATATTCGTAAAAATCAGCGCCAACGCTGGTAGATTCTATTAATTTTGTTCATAATATTAATTTAAAAATTATGTAGTTTTCTTTAATGTATATTCGRATTACACTTTCTCTTAATAAAATTTAAAATTTACTTCCGTAAGATACTTTTCATCGCGCACGCCGATTATTAGCACTTCGAGCCACCAAGAGTATTTATAATTACAAACAGAATTATTTTAATTTTCGACAAATAAACCTAAAAACACTATTAAATATAACCAATATTACGATAAAGCTAAAAATTTAACTSGAACCATCTCTATTTTCCTGCAAATGTATAGAAATCTATTAAAAATTTACGCTTCGGCCAATATTTGAAAAAATAGAAGCATAGTTTTGTGCGCGCACTATTAAGTTATGTTTTTAACTTATTCGTATCTCTTTTGCCCCACAAAATATTTCATAAATTTCAACATTTCTCACTCTTCTCTACTGGCATTTTGTTTAATTAGCAATATGTGTATGAATTGATTAATTATGTTGACTGACTGCTCACAAGGCAACGCCTGCATTGGCAGAACTAATTATAGGCTGTCTTATAATTAGCCATTGTCTTGTTGTTAGTGATAAATTATGTCTAACAAATAGTAGGTTGAAACATAGTGTGAGGGGTTAAATGGTCTAAGCTTTCTAGAGACTTTCGGAATTCCCGCGTTAAACCAATTTTAACATTTTCTGAACATATTTTGGAGGTAGGGAGAATGTAATTATTCGTATAATTGCTAGCTTGAACTTGTGCTCCGTACGCAATTTTATTTTATACTGCAGACTATACATATATATGTATTGTTTAACATTCTCTTTTTTCTTTACCCTGAACATGGTTATGCATATGTACTAAGTTTGACACGAAGCTTGTAACATCCAGAAGGAGCGTTGGATATATTATAAAAGAATACATAAATAATTGGCATTATGAGCTGTAGCCATATCCGTCATTCGGTCTGACCGTATGTCGGCCGTACTAGTCGCGATATAGTCTCTCAGTTTAGAAATATCGATCTGAAATTTTGCACACCTCCTTTCCTTATTAAAAAGCTGCTCTTGTGTCATACAAACTGTTCGAACAAACTCAAGTTCTTGTAAGGGAAACTATTTTATTTGACAAATTACCTTTATGAATTTTGGTACATATTATTATCTAAAGCAGTGCTATAAACTTAGACGAAAATGATAAGATCCGACTACTATAAC
>NW_017537290.1:1055003-1056102 GCF_001853355.1 Bactrocera latifrons
ACCTTACCAAGAATGCCATTTGACATTTTCGTCTGATATTAGTGAATTACAATACCATTCTATTGCTAGATACACACGCATATACAKAACGTTTCAAAATCATTGCTTTGTCAGCAATAACTGAAAAGGTTTTTTTTTGTGTTGCCTGCTTTTAGGGGTTTCCATAGTGTTTACTATGCCAGTGTGTATGCAAGTGTGTGTGTTGGGTTATTTGGCCGTTTACGCTGACGTCTGACTGTCTCGTTTGCCTCATTTACTTCGCATATTTTCCATTGCTCTTTCACATTGTTTTTTGTTTGTGCACAGCATATTTTTTTGTAGTTCAAACACACAGCGACAAAAAATAAAAGCAAAATTTTAATTGAAACCGTATGGCGTCAGCTATTTTAAATACAAATAAATGTCATTTACATATTTTTATATATTTTTTTGTTTGTGTTTAATTCACATTTTTGTGTGGTTTTTGATTACACACAACATTAATTTTGTTTATTATTATACTCTTAATGGTTTTAATTGAGCGCTTTTGCCTAATATTAGCTCTAGTTTTCCAATAAGGGATTATACTGTAGATATTCTAGACAAACGTAAGTGTAGGGTTGGCAAATATTATTAATGGGAGGTAAATGAAAATCAGCCGGCTAAGACCTTCGAAATATATTTAGTATAACCATTTGTTCTTTGTTGCTCTTCCATTTCATTATACCCTGGACAGGGTATATTAAGTTTACCTCGACGTATGTAACATTCCAAAGAAACGTCAGAGAGGCTATAAAATATATATGTATATATGGTATATATAAAATTATCGGCAGTAAAGGCTAAGTCGACTTAGCCATGTCTGCTTGTCGTTATATACATACGTGTACTAGTCTTTAGTCAGTTTTTGAGATATCGCTCTGAAACTTTACACATTATGCTTTTCTCTTCAAGACGCTGTTAATTGTTTTGCAACCGTTGATATCGGTCCAGTATAAAATATAGCTGCCATACAAATKGAACGTTCGCATACGTGTCCTTGTAAGGAAAACTTTTGTAATTGACGAGTTAAAAATACGAAATTTGGCATCGGTTCTTTCCCACAGCAAGGCTACATAAT
>NW_017537290.1:1058168-1059659 GCF_001853355.1 Bactrocera latifrons
GTAGAATGCAAAATGATCTATTTAAGCTGTACTTGAAGTCTTAGAGAAAGTTAAAAGTAATCAGAAAGCATAAGCAASCACAAAATTTCAATATTTTTGTATTATCAATATTGCAAGTGGTTTTTTTTGCTGACAGCACCGCCAGGCACCTTTGCTATGCTGCCAAGCGTTCAGGTACTGATATAGCAGATAAAGTTAGTGAGCAACTGTGCCACAGGCTGTACACTGCGAGAGAAGAACGTGATACCTATTTATGTAAGTTAATATAAGCAAAACCTACGGTCGGTGAAAGGTTAGCAGGAGTTACTGAGCAGACAAGTCCAARGCAGGCGCTTGCTACAGGCAAAGTTGTTCTAACGATGGTTGAAAATTTTAGTTGAAAAATGAAAAAATATATAAATACATATTATCAAGCAAACATATATATTACAATGTGGAAAAAATTACAAAAATAACAAAAAAAAAAATGTTATTATTAGAAGAAAATAAAAAAAATCCGATAGTGTAAAAATTACTCATACGCCCTCTACAACCAAAATGATTTATGCGCGAAAGGCTCAGCTGCTAGCAACACATGAACTTTTTCTGCGCATCAAAGTTAATTTATAGCTTTCATTCTTTTTTTTTCAGCTAGCTAATAAATAAATTGAATGCTTACAATAGTTGTGACTTAATGATAATGAAAGCTAACAGTGTGCTCAAAGGCAGGCAAAGTAAATATAGTGTCTAAACTCATTGAAGTGTGTTTAAAACAAGCTGTAACAACTGCCATAATAAAAATCAAATTGCATAGCGTCAACCTCAGCAGTAGTAATACTGAAAATAAAGCAGCTAATAATACTTAACAGCGCAAAGCAGTCGACAGTGTGCAAGAGGTGAGTGACTTYTTCAGGCTTATATAAATGTATCAAGCTCAAGGATAGCGTTTTGTCAAAGTGTATGTATGTATAATACAAATATTTTATTTCGGATTTTTTTGATTTATAGTTTCTTATGTATAGGCACATAACATTCTAAACACACAACACAAAGCAGAGCAACGGCCCTAAATGAGCCAAGAGTTGGTGTTTTTATATGTGCTATATATCTGAAGTTTTATATTCGATAACATTAATGTGCGGTTTTGCAATTTAGATCTTTGAACAGTGGTCCTATTATAATTATAATAATATATCATGTATTTTAGAAACTGGTAGGCAAGTAAATGTTAACTGAGGATTTAAGATCAAAAACGTTTCAGAATAATAATGATAAATGAAAAAATGCAGTTACATTATACATATTATCTTGTCAAAAAAGTCTTGCGGTATTTTTGCTAGTTGGCGCTGARAGCGCGTAGTTCTAGTTTTATTCGTCGCATCGGGTCACGCTATACCTTTTTGGAAAGCTCATTTCACGCGCTAACACTTGTTTGATTGATTGTCGTTTCTATTATGTAAGTCGTTCATGAGTTATAGCGTCGCAAACATGGAGCAAAATAAAGAGAAAATA
>NW_017537290.1:1060529-1062548 GCF_001853355.1 Bactrocera latifrons
CTTTTAACTGCATTTGAAGACTTAGTATCAATAAAAATATTTATTTAGAAAGGAACTACAGCTGATCTCATGGAGCTCCTCTCAAAAAAGATATTTTGTGGTGACCGCTGTATCTCTGAAATTAAAAACCACGCGCTCTGATATGTTCCTCTTTTGGGGCATATGAACGCGCATTGGACCCTAGTGTAATTCCTTTGCCTTCATATTATGAAATAGTGTTGCCATTCCTTCACTGAATAGCCGGCAGCCATGTATGCAGCCATTTTTACAGTTTTCGAACCGACCAGAACAATTGTGGGAGAGATTTTCCAAATAAACAAACACCTACACAGCTTTCTAATAAACTATCACTGCTGCGATCTGTAAAAATCACAATCACAATTTCTCATTGTTGCTGAGCCATAATAAATTGTCAACCTATCGATCATCCTTCCAGTAAGTTTGCCTTTTCCACTGAAAGTTTTTTGTTTTCAACTGCTAAAAAAATTCTTTTTTTTTGACAAAAGCTCAGAGTCGCGTGCGAATTCGTTTCTTAACGTCATCTACATCTTTTAACCCTAATCTGATGACTTTCATGACAAATAAAATTCGTSGATTTATTTCATTAGAGAGCGCGACAAAAGCTCTATAATTTATGTTATGATCTGCACACTTATCACATAGCAAAACAATTTTGTAGCCAAGTTCTCTTTCAGAAGCAGTTTGAAACGTAACATTTCCATCACAGATCTTACATTTCACATATTCTTAAATTACTGCAAACATTGTTATAAAATTTAAAATGCGATACACAACAGACAGATCGCGTGGAACTGAGATTAGCTCTTGTTCTTTAAATTTTTTTCGCTGAGGCAATGAAACTACTTGCACCCGTTTCAGCTGTTTTTGGATTAAAAACACTTTTGCGCTTTTTTTGAGAGATTTTATGTTGAGAGATTTTTTCTCTGGAACACTTTACTTTCAGGAAAAAAATCACAGAAAAAATGTAAACGAACTCAGAAGTTTACTGCATGGCTTAGCTGCTTATGCTGTCTACCACTTTTAAATTTTCCAGTTTGGGGATAGAAAAATGCAATTTTGAGTACGAAAATATACTAACGCATCTAAATACATTAGAAGGAAGCATTTACATTAGGCAGRTACATAAAAGGTAACTTCGAATATATTAATAACTTCTTCGGTTTTTAAATCATATCACTTCTCTCAAAATCATATCGGCCCTTCTATTTTTATTCGTCATTATTTCGTCAAGTAATTGCATGCTTCTTATAGTACTTCTGTCAACTGGGCATGGACGTTGTCATGTTAGAAAAATACTGGCTAGTCTACCCGTATTTCTAATCAAATTTTTTTTTTATATTTATAATGATATTTATAATGGACTTTAATGRACCAAATATGTACTATTTTGGTTGACTACTTTTGCCATTTTTTCCTTAGGGGCATTATTCCATCAGTGTTAAACTTACCTGAAGCCAAATTGACTCCCTTAATTGAGCTCTGCATTGACCGAAACAAATGGTAGTCCGATGGTGTAAAGTCAGGATATATGATGGATGCATCAAAACTTCCCAGCCAAGTTCTGACAGTTTTTGCCAAGTCATCAAAACTATGTATGTGTGGTCTAGCGTTGTCCTAATGGAAGACGAAACCCTCTCTGTTGATCAGTTCTGTCCGTTTTTTTTTTTTGATTGTTTGCTTCAGTTTAATCAATTGTTGAACGTAAAATGTATAATAAATTATTCGACCAGCGTGGAGCAGCGCATAGTGGATGATTCCTTTCCATAACTTTTCGCTGCATCAATCTTGGCTTTGCGACCATTTGTTGAGCTTTGATCATGATCCATTTCGCACATTATTGTCGTATTTCATCCAATTTTCGTCTTCTGTTATCATTTGAGCAAAGAATCGCAAATGTTGATTGGGTTCATTAAACTATTCACACACAATCCAACTTTTTTTCACCTTTGGTGATGAATGTAAGGTTCCTTCGCGTTGTCATGGCTGCTTATGTGACGG
>NW_017537290.1:1063977-1065485 GCF_001853355.1 Bactrocera latifrons
AACGTCATCTCTTCTGCCAGCCCACGCAATTGTTTCTTGTTTTGTTTTTGTTTTTTTTTGCTTACAAGTTTTGTCCCTTCGCTTACCTGTCGAAATCTGCGTCACTCCGTTTCGTCGCTCCACTCCACTTGCTTGTCCATGTGTGTATCTTTTTCTCGCTTGCTGCTGCTGCTTTGCTTCGGGGATATTACGTACTTTGCGCTTTTGTAGATTTTATGTTTGTTCTTTTGCTGCCAACCTGTAAATATGTATGCAGCTTTTATTGCTTTTTCTAGGAAGTTTCCAAATATTTGCTCGATCTGTTGCCATACCGTATCTTCCATGGTATTTTCTTGTTGCTGTATTTTAATCTTCTTGGTGCTGGAGTTTACTTTATGTTCTTATTGTTTTTGCTGGGCATTCTTTGTTCACTGCTTCTAAAATCTGGCCTTTGTCTTGCGCTTTGTTAGCAAATTTGCCTTTTGTCAATTACCTTTGCTTAACTCTCAAGTGACAACAAATTCAATACGCCAACACTCGTACATACATATATAGCTATACATTGAAAATATATAAAATATATGCATATACATTTTTACACTATGAATGGAATGACGAAAAAATATATTTTCTACAATATTGTCACCACAATGTTCTTTGTTTTGTAATACCCCTCCATTTTATCACCATCACCATAGTTGTGCAACCCAGTTTATCATCGCTTCTTCTTCTTCGAAATATTTACTGTTAGTTTAGTGAAAATAATTAGGCATGACTGGTTGTGCGAACAAAAGTGTAACTGTAGCTCRCTTTTGATGGCATGGTAACACAGTTAGGGATATATTCTCTTCGATTGACATCATTGGATCTTCCAACAAGATGCTGCTCCAACACGCAAATAGCGAAAACCACTCATCAACGGCTTCAAAGCAATATTGCTTGCTTCGTAGCCGCAGACAAATTTCCGTCTAGAAGTTCAGCTTCGAACTCATTACCAATACCTCATAGTGGTTTGCAGAGTCTCAATAAAAAAAAAAAAAAATGTTTGCTTCGAGCAGCATCTTCAATACCAATAGAAACGGCGTGTATAGTAATTAATCTATGGCCAATTCGTTTGAGGGCATTAGTGAAAGCAGAAGGTAACAATTTCGAGTATATTTCGTACACCATTTTATTAATGTATGTGTTGGTAAATAAAATGAATTTCATTAAGAAATATTTTATAGTTTTACTTTTATAAAAGCCGGAACTTGTAACAGAACTTATGGCAGAGCTATCAGGTCAATGGAAATATGTTTTGGCAAAATACGTTTTTCCTTATTTAATATAGTTCTTTTCAATGGTGATGCACTGATTATAGTATTCCTCCCACTTTTCAATACCAATTTGATAGTACGATTTGTCCTCCGCCTCTCATTCGAAAATTACTTCCCAGTATTCTTTTCAGATCTGAGAACAGGAAATTGTTGCTGGGCCAGATCTGGCTAATACGGTGAATACAGCAGCAATTCGAAACCGAATTTATGGAT
>NW_017537290.1:1066743-1074298 GCF_001853355.1 Bactrocera latifrons
GGCGACCCGATGTGACCGCGGTTAGGAATCATATTTCTGAAACTTGAGGATGCAGTGAAATATTTAGGGCGTATCATAATATATATGAAGCTTTCATGGAAGTCTAATATCGAGGAAAGAGCAGAAAAGGTATAGATTGCACAATACTGCCGCAGATGAATCAATAGCAAAGGGTGGCGTCATACAGCCTCCTTCAGAGAAGTGAYTATCACTTCTGATAGCAGGGCGGCGATAGCCTTGAGGTCACTAACCGTACGTTCAGGGCTGGTTAAGCAATGCCTTACGTATCGGTGCCAGGTCAGAATGGAATCGCTGAAAACTGTAAAGTTGAGAAACTGACAAGGAAGAGTACTCCAGCCGCGCGTGTTCTACTACTAGATAGTTTGGCTTCATGGGTCAAGATCGATTATAAGAGATGCAGTGCGCTCTTTGCTTTTAGTAAGGCTAGTCTCTTCCTAGTTGWKGGAATTCCCATAAGCAATTGCCCTATCTATCCAGCTGCAGAAGCTGTATAGAATCCTATAAATCTCGCTTGGACCTTAAAAAATATRAAAGCACCTTAAAGCGATGTGCTGTTATCACCTCCAGCGCAGAAATGAAACAAACATTGAACCTTAGAAGCGATTAATACACAAGGACCTTGAACCTCACAGTAGGCATGTGTTTATATGTATTTGTGCATCAATACTTGGTTGTTATATTTTTCACTGCAGTTGCATACCTACAAATGCGTGTGGAYGTGTGTGTGTGCTGAATTCACAAACGTAACAAATTAAAATGCAATGCTTGCCTACTTTTGGGCTGCAGTTATACATAAGGTGTACACATGCCCAAACAAATGCGTGATCTTGCAAAAATAGGCAGACACCAATTCGTGAATGTGTATGTRTATGCACGTATGTATGTGTGAAATGTGTGTGGATATTTTAAAATCGCATTCTCTGGCGTCTCATTGAAATTAATTGTAAATATTTGCATGAACAGTGACAGCAACGGAGCAAAGCGACACTGAGCACTTAGAGAGAATGCGAAAGAGTGTGGGAAGAGCAGCGGGCGTAGGAAGGTGACAGGCGAAAAATCCAAAGTCAAAATTGACACTTGAGCATGTGTTGACACTCTGACTCAAATATGTACATATAAACGTGCACACATACAGGTGTTGCTTACAGCYGCATATGAAAGCACACCCATACAAGCGCACTCAAAAGAACACATTCACATACGTTGCCGTGACGAAAGCAAATCAACAAATAATATCTGACCTACGAATATTTTGTACGAAGATGTATTCCAGCAGACACGCACACATACATATACATATATATATATATACTCAAAATGTATGTATTTATCTATAGTGTTTATTTTGCTGCAGAGTGTGGCTCACAAAACCTAACTGTGAGCTGTATGCAAAATAATGAAATGCGAGCGAGCGACCCGCTTCACACCTTGCGGTTAGTTTTTGCGGTTGTACACGTATTTTTAGTACACACCGACACACATACACGCATACATTCGCGTACGCATGTGATTGGTGCATTTGYGTGAGGTCACTCTAGAATGTATTCCATTTTACCTCACTACAGCGGCAGTTGGAGAGTGTCTACCTAATGGCTGACTGAAAAATCACTTTGCAAATACTTCAAAAGTATTTTGTATATGTGTGCGTTTGKATGTTTGCATGCACGTGTTAAGTTATGTATAAGCTTACCGCATCGTTGTTGCTGTTTGTTCAACTTGCCCACAATATAAATAAACTTTTGCCTGCGAGCGCTCAAAAACGTTCGTTTGTATGTATTTGTATGTATGTATATGTATGTAAATGCAAATATCTATGTAGGAATAACTGTAAATGTTGGCATTTGTAGAAGTACATGCGCTTACATGCACATACAAACGTCGTCAGTAAGCCAGCATGTCAGCTTGAGGGTAAGCGCCTGAAAGCATGCCACAGTGGCATTCGCTTGCAGTGGCCGTAGTAGTTGTTGTTGCTTAGCTTGTATTTGTTGTAGTTATTRTGATTGCTGGTTGGTTGTTGGACTTTGCTGTGCTATAGTGGTTGTTGTGGTTGATATTTTCATTGTTGTTGTTGTTAAAATTTTGTTTGTTGCTGTTTTGTTAATGTCTATATTGTTGGCTTTTACTATAAAATGCTGTTGTAGTTTTTTTTTATATTTTCATTGTTGTTGCTATTTTTACTGTTATTGGGTGTGTTGTTGTTGTTATTTTTATTGTTGTTGTTTTATAATTTTTGTTGYYGTTTGTGTTATCGGTTGTTGTTATTACTTTKCATTGTTGTTGTTTTTACTACTTTTTTATTGTTTTTGTTGTTGTTGTTTACAATTTGTATTGTTGTTGTTATTGTATAAATAGTTGTTTTTTGTCGCTGCACTCACTTCTTCCGACACTAGTCGCTGCAKGCACCTGTCCTCGCAGCTCATGCACTCGTTAAACTAGTTGRGTGTAAATTAGTTACRCACACACACACAAATACATACCGAGAGTCACTATGTCACACAAGAAAAAACCTATACATATATTATAAGGTATGTTTATATAACTGTATATATATACTTATGTTTAATTATTGTACATGCATGTGTGTGTGTATGCGTTACGTGGGGTTTCATTAGTCGCTGCTGGGCATGCGCTCGAGTAGAATTTGTGTGTCGTTAACGTCCTGCAAATGCCACTCGAAAGAACTGCAACTCAATGTTAAAATCCYTTAATTACATGGTGGCTAATGTGAATTTCAGCCATGTGGCGGTTGTTTGCTATGTTAACTACTCATACACACTCGACTAGCTGCCAGCATCAGGCTCTGCGACTAGTTTTGTTTTATTTTTGAAGAACGCATACGCCGTCACACTTTCAGGGCCAACATGTAGTTGCTGCTGGCGCTGACTTTCCCAGCATTTTTTGTGCTTTYTGTCGCCTCTTCTTGCCGCCCACCTTGCACTGTAGTTGTTGTTGTGTAATTCGGTTGACTGCTTACACTTAAACATTTATTTTCTACCACCGCATATCCTTGACTTCAGTTGCCATTTCTCAGCATAAATTTGCACGTACACCCTACAGCAGGTTGACTGACTGTCAACCCACACACACACACTGCGAAAGCATCTACGTAAATAATTTCTTATAAACTTATGCAAGTACGTATGTATATTTAAACACACACACACACACGCGTMGACGTTGGTGTAAATTTCTGGTAATTAAACGCAATTGTTGAAATTTCCTGCTAAATAATTTCCTTTTGCAACAGAGTTAATTTGKGTATGYATGTATGTGTGTGCGTATGTGCGAACTTTAACACTGCTTACACTCTTAAGTTCATGTTGCACGTGTAACAAGCTCACTCTTGAAACTGTTTCGTTCGTGCGCATTAGTGCTGATTTCTGGGTRATGAATACTTGCTCATTTTGTAGCATACATTAGGGCGGCCTAAGCAGAATCTAAGTTCTAGTGAACTCTAAGCAATGTTTAGGCATGAGAAGTTCACAAGGTTGCRCTCTTGAAGATAAGATAAACGTATACTTTTAAAGCTATGGGCAAGTGTAATCCATCACGCGGTGTGGTGGTTCGAGGAAGCGAGCTTTTTCGACAAAATCTGGCGAAATGTGTAGTCTCTACAGGTGGTTGCAATTCAGAGAAAACAATAAGAATGGAGGATGCAGTGGATATTTTATTTTATTATATGGAATACCGGCTGTATGTAAGAGGTCGATTGTAAGAATGATCTCACTTGSACAGCTTAGAACGTCGCTGTGGMACCAAAAAACTCCTATATACTGGATCRTAAGACCTTTAAAAGCGGCAAAGCTCTTTGAGTCAGTCGGCTGACACTATTGTTGCTCCCAAGGTAAAAGGAATATTTTTAGGTATCGTACCACGAGGTAAAAAATTCCTGAAAGGTCTCCCCTTTATTCGAAGGCTATCATCTTCAACCCGTTGATGAGGTGAAATGCCGATGGCTTTCCTTGACAAAAWGCATTCATGGAGACCAAATATTGAWAGAGTAGGGAAGGAATTTGAAYTGTAAGMAAAAGGTTGGAGAATTTCAGCAAAGGTGGTATTTTGGCCTTACGGAATCATACTCAAGCCAGTAATGCTTTATGGTGTAAATGTATGGTGGAGAATGCTCAAAAAGGCTACACTTGCTTGAAGGTGTCCAAAGAGCGGTTCTCATCAGAATTATTGAACCCTTGGAAACTGACGTCAGGTATATTGCTGGGAACTAGATACACAAAAATCACTCACCACCGGAGTCTAGCAAACTACCAGCATGGCTTCCGGAAAGTGCATAGTGCCACCACAGCACGTAGCGTTATAAACACCGAGATAGCTCATTGATTAACCAGAAACCATCCTGTGAGAGAACGATCCTCATAGCGTTGGACCTGTCAAAAGCTTTTGACACGGTCAGTCACACAGCGCTACTGCAGGACATCGTAAAAATTACGTTCCCTCCAGGACTGAAGAGGTGGATTATAAACTACTCGGTTGTCAATCATTCGTACAATTTCGAGATAAAAACTCAAAACTGAGAAGAATTATCAAGGGATTCCGTGAACACCTTCATTGACTTCCTTTAAGGGAATGGCGTACTAGGAGTCAAACCATCAGCATAGATCTCGAGTTGCCGCGAGAAATGAGAGTGACCCTTGCGCAACTTCGTTCTTGATACTGTAGCAGGTTAAACTCCTACCTGTTCAGAATAGACCCCGACATATCCAATATATGTCCCACGTGCAATGTGTTTCCGCATGACACTGCCCACCTCTTTGCATTGACCACCAACCCCAACTATCTGATACCTCTCTCCACTTTCAACTGTCCTGATAACTTGAATCACTGCGTCGCAGAAGCTACACGTTCCGTCGTTTTCTCTGTGAGTGAGCTTTTTCATAGATGGGTCGAAGCTAGGAGGGAAAGTTTTTTGATGTTGCTCARCGTCAGCTTACACAACCGTATTTGCTTTTCGCGAATACCMAGTTCAGACATAGCGACCGTTTATTTTTGTGTTGTCGGTGAAGAGATGTAAGAGATGTTCATCTTCCTTTCCTTGAATGTATTTATATAAATATTTGCCGAAAATACCTCCGAACCAAACTACATTAGCTACCTGATCTCATTGCCAACCATAGATAGTGTTGAAAACGGTGGTTGATTTTAAGGATCTTTGTTTCTACAACATTAGTGGGGTGGTTGTGTTACCTCCGGCTATTAAAGGTATACCCAAGTACGCAGCATGTGCTTTTGTTATCGGAAGTTTTCGACTCAGGRAAGCGAGAAGTGTTTCATAATCGACATGTTGTTATTGTTGTTATGGCTTTCGTTCGGCTTGCTATTGTCCTTAGAATTTTATCAGTAATGCTAATATCTTTTCTTTTCAGCAACCATACCGTTCTTATCCCAAACAATGCTTGACTTTATATATGGTACAAGTATATTTGTAATTATATTCATATGTACATAAGGTTGTATGTCTGTGGTTGTAAGTAGAATGGTATARATTTTTGGTATCGTTTCTTTTCATGCAACATTATCTTGTTTTGCTATCATTCAACACTTCCAGCTTCAAACGTTCTTTTCATCAAATATGAAGCGCTTGTACTCAACGACTCTTAATGCCTTTAAAACAAGTGTCTTTAAAACATGARCTCAAATATTAAAAACAAATTTTTACCATTTTGTGTGGGCACTCCTTGAGCGTAGCTGTGAAGAGTACCACAGATACCACACAAGCAATTTTGACGCCTGATTTAGTGCAATGCGGTTACACTGATGGCTGTCAGAAAAATTTCGACAGCTGTTTTCGGTAATTTTTTACGTGCTTCGCTTATGAATAATTTACCAGGAATATTAAAAGTTAATATGCATACCTTAAGGCGCATTAAAAATATATTTTGGTACATTATTYGGTACATATTGGCCGTACGGGAAAWAACGGTGTACAATGAAATKAAAAYAATTTTTCGCTTTGAAACAACACCAACCAAAACCGAAAGTTCGTCATGCCAATTATAGGTACTGTAACAATTTTATTTGCGCTTATTTTCAGAACTTTAATAATATCTTTGCTTTCAAAGTTYAAAGTAAACGAGAAAGTAAAAATAAGTGCCATTTCACTAAGTCAATGATAGCAAGAAACGATGAATTAGGCTTCAAATTGCTTTCGCGTTCACCGTATGCTCCAGAACTGGTCTCCAGCGAATACTTCCCGTTATCAGGTCTCGAAAGAAAAAYACAGAAACAGTTTTATCTAGAAATATATTTCTGTTTTTTTGTGTTAGTTTTTATTTTCAAAATTGCAACATTTATTTGATTATGAAAAATGAGAAAATATTATAGCTTCAGAAATGAAATATTTTGAGTATTACATTTCTGAAGCTATAATATCTTCTCATTTTTCTGACACAGTGAACTCTATTACACAACAACTGAGCACGTTTGTCGTCCAAGAATGAAGCAAGCTAATTTTTGATACCCTTTTATGATGTAAACGGTACTTCAGAGGGCGTTTTGAAGGGACCAGCAAAATGGTAGTCAGAAAAGGTAAGGTCTGCGTTATAAGGCTGGTTAGGCAAAACTTCCCWCGCGCTGTTTCAAGCAATATTTAACTAATCTTTTGACTGGAAGCCGACCGTAGGCATAATGGGATATTATAGYCACGTGTCRAGTCACGAATTCGKSCCGTTTTTCGGCAATCGCTCGCTTAAATTTGATAAGTTGTTGTCGGTAACGTTTCCTCTTAATTATTTTTCCGCTTTTAGAAGCCCATATATACCACGCTTTCCTTATCTACCCAAATACTATGTAATAACTTTATGCCATGTATCTTCATGGACCGTGGCTTATCAGGATGCGCTCGTAGTATTAGAATAATAAGCAATGTTAAAGTTACGCCAYCTCTTGGCTAACTGAACAAAGTTATAGGCTTATTACTATCACAACTTGTTGCGGATTAATTAAAATATTTTACGTATTTCGAAAAACAATTCCCAACGTCATAGATCACGCGAAAACGAGAGAAGACTCGATGCAAAGAGTGAATGAAGATGTAAAAGAAAACTTYATTACCGAGCAGACCACCTATTTATAAGGAAAGTAGTCCAAAAACCTCAGATACCGCTTAGAACAAAGGACTTTGGCAAGAATGAGTCTTGGTTGTTTCTCACGAGTCGGTACGCCAAGCCACTCTGCGGCTTAAGAGTTGTTCGGCAGAAATCTCTGATTTTTCTAGCTAGCTTCCTTAAATACTGCACATTCGTTGTATCAATCATTCGAAAGAATACTAGGATGACGCCAGATTTTCTAATGCATTAAGCTGTGTTACAAAGATAGCCCAAGCAGAGAACGGGCGCTGTCGTTAACTTTGCTTACAAAGAAAAACATTGCTTTAATATTTAGTGAGAAAGCAGGCATTCATAGATATTAAAATTAATTTTGTATAAAATTTGAAAAAAAAAGTACAGAAAAATGTTTCTTTTCAACAATCAACAATCATAACTAACACTCAAATTTTATCAGGACAATGATCCAAAGCACA
>NW_017537290.1:1075343-1088695 GCF_001853355.1 Bactrocera latifrons
TATGCGTCGTTTGCGGCCAGCTATACTATGGGCATAGACCTCTTTGTTTCTGCACCAGTCGCTGCTTTGGTAAAAAAACAAAAACTCATAATCCACTCTCTTAATATACTTAACTGAGATTAAAAAAAATCCCTTCCACACACAAATAAAACTATTGAATTTTCAATTTTTAAACATTTATTAAAGTCTTTTCCTATATGTCTATATCTCTGAAAGTTGGAAAATCGTGCATTACTTGGTTYAAAAGCAGCAGTGCGACAACTGAAATTTTAGTACAGAAACCTTGAAGAAACATCGCGTTCACTTTAAGTTGCTTTGTAACGACTGAACCGAATTGAAATACTCAGAGTATATTTTACTGTGASAGCGCTTTTATAGCTATATATGTCAATGAAAATTAGCGTAACACAAGAATTTGAAAAGGTTATCATCTTAATACGTAAATTAGTTATGCCAGCAWGTCAAATGCAAAAATTATAATTATAATACGGCATTACAATACTTTTTATCAGACGCAGACTGTTTCTAAGTTAGAAAATATTCTGACAGTTGAATTGATATTCTGATTTACTGCACAGTACTTTCCTAATAGTAAAAATGAAAAAAATGAAAAATATGGAGGAAACATATATAATTACTTTTTTGATTACTTCTTGGATACCAATTTAGTATTCAAATTACTTACAATAAACTCTTTATATAAAGTACTAAACTTATATACATTCATACATCCTGAACAGTGTATATTAAGTTAATCACGAAGTTTCGTTCTGAAGAAAAGATCGCCAACYGTATAAGGTGCATATATAATATAAATCAACAGCGGGACGAGAATAATTGGCCTGCTGCACGTACGGTGAATAATGGCGATTTGGCAAACAGCGACTAGATGATTCCACTTTTGGAATAGAAGATGGTTGGCTGGGCACAACACATGAAACATTTATTCGAAAATGAAGAACGAACTTAATGCGGGGTTATAAGTACTGTTTAGAATTRGACATAAGACAGACAACATTGGGAAACCTTTTAAACTGACAGACCGGCTAGGCAACTCCATAGTTAAAATCTAAGTGAGCAGCCAAGCAGCAATAAAGAAGGTAACCTCATGCCACATATCGTCCAGAATTGGCTTGGGAAATATAGGAGCAGTTGGTAGTTTCGCCAGAAAAAAACGACTTTAATTCAACTGGGAGCGAGATCAAAAAAAGCAACGAGCGCTCTAAGTTAATGGTCGAGTTTGCCAAGAGTGATGTACGGCTGTCATTTGAAATGTGAAAGGATTGTAGAATACGTGAGTAATACTCACTGCTCGCAGTTTGGTGGCGGCAAAAGCTTGCAGAATGAGCCAGTTAGACTGAGAAGCTTGCTGGAAGAACAAGTCATCAGCGCAGCAACAATGGAGCATTTCTTTTTCTGCATTGCCAAAGTATTTGGCGGCTCCACGGCATGAGGCACTGGAAGAGTGAAGCTACCAAACCTGTTAAAATTCGTTAGTCATGGAGCATGTAACGGCACTACAACCTATAGTGTTAAGGACGCTAAAACTATTCTTACTTAGACTACCAGACTAACTTAACCGAACCAAACTGCTTTCAAGTAGGCTTAAGTTAGCAGTTTTTTGGCTTTTACCATAAGAGATTTCTCACTTGGAATATGTGTCGATATTTTCATGTCTATACATATCGCAACAGTTCTTGCTAAGGACTATTTCGGAATCAGTTAGACTGAAAAATAATGTAAAAGTACGGTTTTTCTTTTAGATGACCAATTTTTTGTCAAACGAATTCTTTTCTACAGAGCTTTTTCTTCTCGTCGCATTTTATTTTAAACGGCTTCTATTATAAAGAGACACTTTGGTGTCAAATAGTATATTTTCTAAAAAGGCACTTAGATACCGGATGATATATATCTATCAGGGAGACACTTTAACCTTTTATAGAACGCTTTGTCGTCAARAGGTTTGTTTTTATAATCTCGCAACAAAGTTGCTCAGGAGGGTGTTATAGTTTTGTTCACATAACGATTGTTTGTAAGTSCTAAAACTAAAAGAGTCAGATATAGGGTTATATATACCAAAGTGATCAGGGTGACGAGTAGAGTTGAAATCCGGATGTCTGTCTGTCCGTCCGTCTGTCCGTGCAAGCTGCAACTTGAGTAAAAATTGAGATATCATGATGAAACTTGGTACACGTATTTCTTGGCTCCATAGGAAGGTTAAGTTCGAAGATGGGCAAAATCGGCCCTCTGCCACGCCCACAAAATGGCGAAGACCGAAAAACTATAAAGTGTCCCAACAAAGCCGTGTAAGAAGGCAGAAGGAAGATGCACYCATGCTTTTTTTTAAATTGAAAATGGGCGCGGCGTCGCCCACTTAAGGACCATATCTCAGGAACTACTCGACCGATTTCAATGAAATTCGGTATGTACGAAATATGGGTGAAATCAGTTCACAACCACGCCTTCTTCCAATATAACGCTATTTTGAATTCCATCTGATGCCTTCCCTGTATAATATATACATTAGGAACCGCTGATGATAGCGGAATAAAACTTTACACAAATACGGTATTTGAGCTGAGGTATCCCTTGTGGAAAAATTGTCGTGATCGGACTATAACTTTTCAAGGTCCCTGATATCGAAGGGACCTGATATCAAGGTCCTTGAAATCCGGATGACTTGAGTAAAAATTAAGATATCTTGATGAAACTTGTCATGCGAGAGTATAAAATGTTCGGTGACACCGAACTTAGCCCTTCCTTACTTGTTAAAG
Organism: Bactrocera latifrons; assembly: GCF_001853355.1. Classification (NCBI taxonomy): domain Eukaryota; kingdom Metazoa; phylum Arthropoda; class Insecta; order Diptera; family Tephritidae; genus Bactrocera; species Bactrocera latifrons. Next base: position 1,078,118 of record NW_017537290.1, read on the forward strand.
TGACAAGTTGATAATAAAGGGTTTCTATTAAGAGTGCAACTTTGATGTTTTGCTCTACATTTTGTGTATATTTATTATGTGAGTGGTTACACGAAAAAGTAATGATACTATGATAGAAGCATTTGGACTACATTAGAGACAATACCAGTCAGGAGATTAGTGGAAATCCCTTTTGTTTTTTGAATTCAAGATATGGTCAAAACTACGGGGTACTAAGACTTATTATGCAATTCAATATCAGGTTACCGAAGGTGTAGTTTTTGGAGACTATGAGCTCATCTTTTAACAACAACTTCCTTCTTCATATGACATCATTTTAAGCGCCATAAGCGTATCTGATATATCAATGTTTAACGCTGACATTGCGAAAGATGTTGCAATAGAATTTCCAACTGAAATGAAGCTATCAATTGCATGAGTGCAAACATATTTAGCACTSCTTTACTTGTTCTCTACTTCGGTATTTAAATTTTGTTGCATCTGCCGAGCCTTAAAATTTCACTTGCGTACTCATTACATTGAACGCAACTGTCTCTAAGACTAGTGCGACGCGCTTCTTTAGGCACAGCGCTTAAACAGCCAACTCTTGGCGGCTTTCATTGCTTACAATGCAATATCCTGCAATACAAATTAATTTCCTCGCCGCTTACAGGTAGATATCACTTTCGATAGAACTGGAACTCGCAAGCCATAGCAGGAGTGCGCRCAAGCCAGCTCAGTTGTGATTTCCTTTCGGTTGCGCAATGCAGCTGCAATGACTGCGCTTAAATGAGCCTTTCCTGCGCTGCTGCTGCCAACATCCGGTCTGTTTTCCTTCCGTTGCCGAAGTCATCGCTCCAATTCTGGTTGCAGCCTGCTACTTCGACCACTTCGAATGCATTATAGAGTGATTTCCATGTACACGCAGATTGCTTTGCATGATGGTATATATGTACATATATAAATACATATATATGTATATATATATACATATATCTTGCATTTTAGACTTTTGTATAAGTGCTTATGCTTGTTCTTCTACTAAGTGCAACGTTTTGCTTATCTCGAAAAAGTACGCTGTCTGCAGCAATCACTTGCATTCGTCTTCAATTCATCCATTTGCTTATGTTTTTATGTGTATATATATGTGTGTGTGTGCAACTGCCGGCATTCACAGCTTTCGCTTGGAGCATATTCGTGCGATACACGAGTACGAAAAGTCATTGACAGTCGCTGCCAGTTGTCGTTTGCTGAATGCTGTCTGCTGCCTGCTTTTCTCTACAMGCACACACACACACACATACGCACGCGCCGAGTCATGCATATATTTGCTGTCTTACTCGCTTTGCTCATTATGCTCAGCTTCTTTAGAATTTTTTATTACACATTTCGTTGCAGACATCGGGCGCCAGAAATGTTTCTCGATTTTACTCGATTTTTTTGTTGCTSCTTCAAATGGCAAAATTCGCGACTGTCGCGCTGTACCAAAAAAGGTCGCATGCAAAGTTGAAGCGCCGGCAGTCGCCGCTGATGGAGACCGCATCCACTTGGCAACAAAGTGAAGCGGCTTTAAARGTTTTGCCTGCATATAAATGTGYACRTGTGTGTGTGTGTATATACAATCATGCTTATGCATGTGTGCCATTACAGTTGCCATTATTATTGTTGTAGTTGTTGTTTAAATACTGTTTCTACAACTAATGCAATGCAATAATGTTGGCAATATTGCAATGTGTTGCCATCTTTCATTTGTTGTTGTTGTTGTTATTATTATTATTACACTACACATTGTTGGCTACCGTTGCCTGGCTACACTTCACAACTTGCCTATGTATTTGGGTTGCTTGACTGCTTCTGTTAAGTGTGTGCGTGTGTTCGTTCACTRCGGTGTGCTTTTAGGCGCCCGAGCTCTTTTACTACAACGCTACCTCGTACTTTCATTTGCAGTGACTAACAGTACTTAGTAGCAGTTTAGGTGTATATGTGTGCATTGCTCGTGTGCTTGTCGCTGCTGCCTCGGCGCGCAGCCACCGTCTCTATAATTATGTATGCGCATATATTTGCTTCATTGGCACAACTTGCATTTCAATTTATTGCGAGCAGATTTTTATTTATAATTAATGCGCTTAATTGGTGGTGACATTAATTTTTATTTTCTTTTCGGTAAGTGTAAGTGGTAGTGGTACTGCTGCTGTGGGTTCTTTTCAATTTACATATGTATTAGTTGTTTAACTTTGCTGATTGTGCTGAGAAGCAATTAACAATATACACTAGTATTATTGCTAAGATTTTGTGGATATAGAGTCCAAACACTTATGTAGACAGAACTGGATATCAAATACTTCGGAGTATCTGTTGTGAATTCGTGTGAACTGACTGCTGCAGACTCTTATAGATGAYAGCCTTTTATAATAATTGTATTGATATTACTCTACTCTTTAAAAAAAAGCTCAAGGTCCTGCTCGCCAGTTGTTCTTCGCTCTCGCTGCTTGGTGCTAACTGGAGATTCGAAATGTAGGCAGGTGCTTCTCCACCTGACCTTTTCCATGGAGTGCGGGTCTTCCGCTTTCTCTGCTACCCCGGCGGGTACTGCTTCGAATAGTTATAGAGCTGGACTGTTTTCATCCACACGGACGACAAAATAATATCAAAGTCATTATATAACTCATACGAGTTGTCTGTCGTTCCAATTAATAGTTCGAATGCGGTTTTAGCCGTGGCTGCAGAACCTTCTGTCGAAAACTGGTAACGTCGACTCATCAGTTGTTGTCAGCGGCCATGCCTCTGCACCATATAACACAGCATCTTTTGGCAAGAGTTATTCGGCGTTTGATTTCGAGGCTGACATTGTTGTTGCTGTTAATACTGGTTTCAAGATAGACGAAATTTTCTACGAGTTCGATGTTATGACTTTCAACAGTGACGAAATTACTCTTTGGCGGAGTTATTTTTYGGAYAGAAAGGTCTCTCTTGTCGCCATTAATAGGAGTGTGGAGATTGGAGTGGTGCGTRACTGCCCGCATGGTTTCATCTATGCCCATATATTTGTAACCTTATGATGGACACTCTGCTTGGGCAGCTCGAGCCACTCTGTGAGTGTTGTGCGTCTGTTATGATCCAATCTTATCTAGAACTCGGCTTAGATATCTAGAAGCTTTGCAGTTTTAGGGATTGCAGAAAGTATCAAAATTAGACTTTCAATTATCTATTAAACTCACAAAACGTGTTGACATCCTGCATGACTTAAGCCTCAGCTCGTATTAATAAAAAATCTCCATCTGCCATGATGAAAGATCTGGGGAGGGATGTTTCGCCTTCTCAGTGTAGCTCACCTTAAATAGGATGTTTTTTGGCTACCCAGAGGATGCTTGGCCTAAGACCGGAAATCGTGAGCTTTTTGAGCCATATATAAAAGAATCGTTGCGGGCTCAAAGGAATGGCGCTCAGAGAACTTTCCTTACTAGTGTGAACTTGTACACATGACTCCATCCTCCGTCAAATATGTACAGGCAAACAAATATATTACTGATATGTATACAAAATTTGCTTCAATAAACTTTAATTAAGTTTCTCTAGACGTGAGATCTTGACATCTTTGTTTCTATTCGTCTAACTAAGTCAGCCAGCATCTTCCATGCTGAAGTACTTGGGTTGGAGAAGGTCTGTATAATTCTATTAAATAACCACGAGCGGACGCGGAAAGCAATGTTCTACAAACCTAGCCAGACTGGACTGCTGGCCTTTTCAATGCCAAGGATTATTTCCAGTGTAGTAAACAATTGCAGGAAGCTTCGAGTTCACTAGGAACTCAACTTAACTTAGCAATAATTTSAGTTGCCAGTCATAGAAACATTTTCGGCGCCAAAAAGGTAGGGGAGAGGAGGCAAAGCTAGTGGCCTTTTTAGATGGATCGGAGGCGGAGCTTATATCCTAGTGCAGGCAGCGATCAAAAATAAGCTTCATATGCATTTTGTACATATAGCCAGGGACTTTTAAATAGCTCCTGAAATATTATATAAATACATACTTAAAGCGACTATAACTGGTCCTATGGAAAACATGCATAAAAATGGGCCTGCTATATAGCAATATTTGTCGATAGAAGGGGAAGAAAGACCACTGCAGTATATTTAAAGCTGAAGTCTTTTATATGGCGAAAGCCGCGGAGCTGGCTGGAGTCGACTCCAGAGTCAAGATCTACGAAGACAGCAAAGAAGAAATCAAGGCAGTAACCTCGTATCGAGCAGAGGTGTCTTGAAAAGCAGGACAGCAGTAGAAAGTGTTGCCAGAAGTAAGCAACTTCACTTCTACTGGGTGCCAAATCACAAAAGCATCGAATGCAATGAAATAGTGGACGAAATAGTACAAAGAATGGTGTACGGCTAAAATCTGCAAACGTGATCAACATTATTGAATCCATGCAATGCCTATACGAGGTTCAAAAAGTATCGCGACAGTTTTCTGACAGTTTTCTTCGAATGCAGGGGTGTGGTGCACAGGGAAGAACGGTCAATAAGGAATATTACCTGCAAGTTATGTGCAATTTGYGCGAAGCAATCTGCCAGAAACGCCCGGATTTGTGGAAGAACAAAAATTGGAAAACAGAAAAAAAAGAAAAAAGAAAACTGGAAGAACACATCGTTGCTTGTGCGCGATTTTTTGGCCAAAAACAACACACTAATGATGCCGCAGTCACCGTATTCCCCAGATCTGGCCCCCTGTGACTTTTTCTTGTTCCCTAAACTGAAGAGGCCAATGAAAGGACGACGTTACGCTTCTCTTGACGAGATAAAGACATCATCGAAGGAGGAGCTGAAGAAGATAAAAAAAAAATGATTTTTTGAAGTGCTTCGAAGATTGGAAAAACCGTTGGCTAAAGTGTATAATATCTCATGGGGATTACTTTGAAGGACACAAAATAGATAAATAAAATGAATAAATAAATAATTTTTGAAAAAACCAAAAATTCGCGATACTTTTTGRACACACCTCGTACGACGATCTCGACAGAAGTGTGGTACGAAAATAAAAACCCGATAGAACTTTCCACCTGACTGCAAAACTGCAAAAATCAAGTGCAAAATATTAGATCGGAAGTACACAAAACTCCTATTAGCACTTAATAGGAGAGATTGTAGGAACATGACGGGAATACTAATTGATAGAAAGTGAAGATCACAGAAAATGTCGTGAAGATCACAGAAAATGTCCAAAGCAGGTCACCATGGAAACAAAGGAGCTTCTCTTGTGTACTAGTCCCACCTTGGCATAGCTACGTTGTAAGCATCTGGAGTCCCCACTTTATTGTACACTGAGGGAGGTATCGATAGTGAGGCCGCAACAAGTTTGTTGCGCGGTTAGGTGAACTGTTGCGGAACTTAACCTCAACTCCATTTCATATAGCTTCAACTTTTTGCACTGTTAATTTGCGCTTGTATACTAAAATTAAATTTACTCTGCCGTAAATCTTGTTGCACTAAAAGTCTAAAGGCGCTATTTGCTGTGACACGAACAGTCCTCTATTGTGACAGTGGAAATGTGGCATCCACAATATATTCTCACATCACATTTCACAATGTGAATCTGTGCACTGAACATTTTTCTTAATTTACTCGCCACCATTTGCCATACGCAAGCTGTCATTTGTTCACATGTCAAGTYGGSATGCACACATAMACATACACACACAGGCGATCCCACATATTGGCAGCAGCCTATATTTACGAATGAGTAAATATTTCGCTCACTGTTTAGATAATAATGCATTGTGGTGAATGTAGTTTGATGTCTATACCATATACATACATATGTATAGGCGTATGTGTGCTTGTGTATGTGTGCCGCCATTTTCGAATGTGTGTTGTATTCTGCTGATTCTCGGTGGAAATTTGTGTTGTGTTTATAGTCATTATGGCTATTGTGGTTATAGCTGCTATCGTTGTTATTGTGCGCATTGTTGTTGCTGTTGGGAAATTTTTCATTTTGTCGACTTACTTATTTTCTATTTATCATCACTGTGTGTGTGTGTGTGTGTGTGTGTCTGTAGTTGTTGAGTTATTTGTTGTACATTGTACGAATTTGCTATTGTTGTTGTTATATATGTATAAACTTTTTTTTGTTGTTGTATGTTTTTATTTTTATTTTCATATACTTTTATTATATTTGTTGTGGTTATTTATGTATTTTTGTTGTTGCTTGTTATTGTATTTATCGTTGTTGTTGTTTCTGACATTTCGTTTGTCTTTGTTGTTTGTGTTTTTTGTTGTTGTTGTTGTTTTTTATTATTGTTGTTGTTGTTTTTATTATTATTGTTGTTGTTGTTTTTATTTCGTTTCTTATTGTTGTTGTTTCTGCTTTTGTTATTATGCTTGTTGTTTTTGTTGCTGCGGTCGCACATCGCATCTSCAATGGTTTTGTTCGCCATCCACTGAATGAGTATGCCAAGCTGTGTTGTTGTTGTTTTTGCTGTGTTGTGTTACTTTTGCTTCATGTTTGAATATTATTTTTATTTAGACCATTGTTTCGTTGCCCATTTCCRCAGCATGGCGCCGCCCAACACTGCATGCACAACAACAAGTAGCGCCGCATTTTGCTGCATTCGCGCTTTCTTCAACTGTTGGTGCGGCTCTCGTGTCCACCAAGCGTGGGTATGTATGGACTCTGGCACACACACACATACACCTTCAAATGTGTATAGATTCAAAAAAAGTTAGAACCATTTCTCGCAGGTTGTCAGTTGGTGCGCTACACTTGTGTGTCGTTGTTTCGTCTATTTGCTGTCTAACTGTCTTTTGTGCTTACATATGCTTGCCGTCCCTCCTCGCCCCTTGCTATCGCCTATTTTCGCATGTCACAACATCAGCCTGCGTCGCTGTAACCTAAGTGTGTCGTCGGTTGGTTGGTGCTGCTGCCGCATTATTTCGTGCTTGGGTCCTGGTCATGCTTCATCATTTGTTCGTTGACAAAACGTCGTTGACTTATTCGCCGGTTCGTCCTCTTCATGCTGGCTTTGCTTTTGTGTGCCTAGCAAACGAGTGTGTCGGCGTGTGTGAGTCCATGCGCCAGTTTATTTGGTCTCTTTCGCTCATTTGTGTGTGTGAGTTCACGTGCGCGTGTGTATGTGTCGCTAAGTTCGTAAAAATCTTTTGTTCAAATTTATTTTATTTTTTATGTTTTTTAATAATGACGTGTTCCCATTTGACATTTTTTTTTCTTTCGCTCTGCGTTTTCTATGCTTTCCTCTTTTATTTTATTTCATATTTTTTCGCAATATTAAAATGTTTTGTTTTTCATATGTACGTATAAGTCGCTGGCCTACTCCTACATTCACAAATTTATACAATATGTATGTATGTGTATAAAGAATATTTATATGTGTATGGTACGGTGTATGGCGGTTGTAAGTTTGTTTTCATATCTGCTTAAAAGTAGAGTAACATAAAATTGCAGTAAATCAAACCAACTAGGACGYACTGGCCGGTTTATAGCTCTAGCATGCCATGGTTTTTAATTTTAAATTAATGTGTTTTTTACTTTCGGCCAGATACGAGTCGGTATATATGTACATATGTATGCGAGTATATTAGATAGAGTTGCTTGTCATTTAATAATAAAAAAAACAAAAAAAAAAAAAAAAAAATTGACGGCTTTGGGTTGGCCTTGTTTGAAGACTTATTTCGCGGATAGTTTTCATGAAACTATGTCAAATGTTTGAAGGCGCTGGAAGAAAGTATATTCGCGAAACAATTTGCGACTGTTAGAACGGCATCTTCTAAAAAGAAGTGGCTGGCTTGAAGGCACTTCGGAGACTTCTTTAGAGTGGTGGCTATGCACTCCAATAGTAGGGTAGTGATACATATTAATGAATGTGCGCTTAAGCATAGTAAAAAGATGTCTAGACTTCATATATCGGGTTATTTTATGTTTAGACTGGTTTGGTTGGCTGGTCACAGCGGTATCGCAGGAAACTTTTAGAGTCATGATCTTTCTAGGACAGCTACTTCAGTCTCAATAACCGCGTAATGGTAACGGGTGGGAGCCACGTTGTCTTCTTGTGGTTTACTACCAGACTGKTTAGCGTCAGACCTGCTCGGCGAGCAGCTGGACAGTTTAAAAGTCCTGCTTACCCAAGGTAAAAATAACATCTCAACACAACTTCTCCTCAAATGCCCAGCTATTGCCAAATCAAGGCAAAAACACCTCATATCTCATCAATTCAAATCGCTTATGACTTATATGCCCTCTACGACATCGCTAACTCTTGTGTCTAATGTCGAGTTGATAGTAACTAATTCATTGTTAACATAGGTTTGGTTGAATTTTTGCAACAAAAGGCTGGGTATATGGCAGATCCTGAGCAAGGACGCACTGAATTTCTCCATTGCTTTAATTGAATTCCTTACAATGTAGATCACTGCAACGCAGAACCTACTCCCTTCTATTCCTTCTGGGTTCACACACCTGTGAATGATTTATGGGCCAGACGAAACTGTTAGAGAAGAAGAGCTGTGTACTTTGTAGTTGAGAGGGAGAGCAGGATGTGGATTCTTCCGTTGGAAGCTCTCATTAAACTGCAGTCCATCAATGTAGCATCTTTCAATTGGAAGTGACTTAAGAGAGGTACGCATTCACTCTGATAGACGAGCARCTAAACCGGCTTTGGGGTTCAATGACTATGCTCAAGCTGGTCGTGATCTCATTCTCAATATTTATAAGCTTTTTCCGTAGTATAATTTTTTGGGAGGTCGGTCACAGCGAAGTCTATAAAAACCGCAAGTTCAATAAGTTTGTGCAAGTGGAGGGCACCCTACCCCAATTTCACTCGATTGGAAGCGAGTCGGTTTCTCCGTTGTCTTTCCGTTCTTGATTTGTCACTTTGTCCCTCAAGAGATCACAAGCGCTAGCCAGAAATCAGAACTTGTGTGATTACGAGACTCTTCAGGCTCACAGTGAACCATTAGAGATTCTCAGAAATAATGGCTCTTAGCAAAGTCAATGTTGATGTAACACGACACTATCCAATAGTTCACAAGCGGTATCTTACCGGGCGCTCTTTCCAGAAGCTGTATGGATGAAAGCGAGAAGGTGATAATTCTGTCCCTTCCTCCTGCATTACTCGGATTTTGCTAGACTTAGATTGATATSTTTCGGTAGACACATCATTGGCGAATCTGMCGAAGTTGCTGGCTTTGATATTAAGAGAGTAAATACAAGAAATTACAGGTAAGCCGGAAACGCTTCGCCGATCTACAAGGATTTGGTTATACACTTTTAGAATTTTATGGGTAACACAAAGGAGGAATATTGTTCTAAGCGAGATTTATCGATTTTGGATCAATCCTCCGATGTCCAGTGTCACTTGAACTTGTAATGTCTCAAAACTACTATATATCTATATTAAGGTTCTAATAAATCGACGAATTATTTCAACCCATCACAAYTAAGATATAATATTCTATTTTGTAAACTTGTCATATAGCGCCACCCACTTACTAGAAACTAAAACCTTATTTATTGAAATTAATTGCATATAAGAGAWGAAAGGGTAGGGATAAAATACGTCGGCATACTTAAAAAGCAATATTAGAAAAATCATCGTATCAGTTCGTAGAACCATGCGATAACTTGCTCCACGTAGTGTAATCGSCACTAAATTAACAGCCGAATGGCACGTACTTAGTTCGTGTTACAGTCGATTCTTTTTCAATATCTTTCGCAAATAGTTTTTAATTGCATTTTTTCCCCAATATACGAATATACCCCACCACATAAAGTCTATCATACATGCATACAMTGACCTGCCAGATCGTATAAATTTTCCAAAGATGCATTTAATTTTCAATGGCTTAAAAACGAACGGTGTATGAGAGGACAAAAGAGGGCACTAAAACCGAAAACGAAATAAAAGCGTTGGCAGGTCGCTCAACTGCGCCATTTACACTTGAACTGTCAGGCTTCGGAAAAAAATCACAGTGAAATCCTTGCAAAAGGCAGGCAAACCCAAGCAAACTGCAGTGAAAATTTGCTAACCAAAAAAATAAATATATCTATATATATGTATATATATGTATGTGTGTGTGTGTGTATATATCTATGAAAAAAGGGAACACAGAACGGAGAGCGTGTAAATAAAACGAATTGCGAAAACTATTCTCGCTTGTGCGCCGAGYATTGGGCAAATATTTTGGCAATGCACCAAATGGGTGTGGCGCGCGCCTATATGTAGGCAGTAATAAAGCGCATTTGTGTGACTACATGGCGTTAAYAGATAGCGCGCGCATGTGTGCAGAGTTTAACTTGAGCTGACTGGAACCTGGGGATACGAGCGCCACAGCAACGGCGTAGTGTTAAGTTCCGGGCAGTTTGAGCTTGTTTGAGACCGTTTTTTAGTTCATCTGACTGCTTTTCGTTTTCTGGTGCATCTTTTGTTTTTTATTTAACAGTTATAATAGTAAGGAAAGTTTTTGCAGTCAAACTTATTCATTTATATTTTCAGCTCAGCGATTTTTATAAAGTATTACGTACAGAATTTTCAGCTATAAAATAACTCAACCTAACTGAACATATAACCGACTATTAACCTTTTAATTTTGTGTGAAC
>NW_017537290.1:1088787-1091049 GCF_001853355.1 Bactrocera latifrons
ACAAGATTGAAAATCTTTTTAGCTAATATCATATCTTAAACAATGCTGTAAAAGTCTCGACCAACCAAAACAAAAAAAAAAAAAAAAAAAGCGTTGTATTGAATATTGTTGTTAATCATATATCAACTCCCTCTTTCCGACTGTTCTTTTTCGCGCTCACGATCCAGCTGAATAAAACGTCATATTTAGCAAATATTCGTAGGCAAGCGCTAGGCAGTCTATCTGTACTAAATTTACCATATACAAGATCCATATATGTATAGTATTGTACTGATATTTATCGCAATCAAAGCGTATACCTTCATCATCTTGTATGCCTATGTTCTGTGAAAAGATAATATCACAGAACCAAAATTGTCGCTACTGATGTGGAAAGGAAAGAAAAGTAAGAAAGCGTATAATATGTGAGAAGTGAGTTATAAATATCATTTTTCTGAAACTGAGCAGATCTTGATTTGCTTACAAATGAGAAAGCTGCTTGAAGTTAAACTCGTTATCAAAATGTTAAGTGTCTTTCAGAAATTAGTAGTTCTTTTTTTGTAAGTTTTGTAAAGTGGTGGGTGACGATCATTTGTAGAGAAAAGAGTAAACTCAATTGCTTAAATATGACTGCGGAGGGAAGTTGTGTGATAATTAATTTTTGAGTGGGTTTATACTGATCTGAACTACTTAAGGGAGACACATATGCATTTAGTGAATATATTTGTTTTATAAGAAATCATTAAAATAATTTTTGACGATTGTCTCTTTCCATTGAGTCGGCTATCATGGCTCGATAGTGATGCCATTGATGGTTAAGTTTTCACCGACATCATTTTTGAAGAGATATGGGCAGATAATTCCACTGGTCCACAAACCACACCAAATTATTGTTTTTTCTGGATGAAATGGCAGCACTTGAACCTCTTCAGTTTGCTCTGCGTCCCAAATGCGACAGTTTTGTTTGTTTGCATACCCTCATACAAGCAGCGTTCCAAAGTAAACAGGACTGTAAAAAAAAGAAATACTTTTTTCTCGCCTTAGTCTCGCCTTCTGCTTAAATACAGATTTYTTACGGTCCAAAAGCATGTCGAACGAGTGTTTTAGCTCGTAGGTGCTCGAAGATGCAAGCCTTTTGAATGGCCTCTACGTCTGCATAACGCTTTCCTGTCATGGGCAAATTCATTTTTCCGAAAAGGAAGAAGGCGAAGGGGTCACATCAGGTGAATACGGGGAGTGGTTAATGGTGAAAATGTGATTTTTGGTCAAACAATCGATCACAAAATGTTCTTCGAATGTTGGATTCTGAGCAAATTTTGGATCGACAGTCAATTTGTGCGGAACAAACTGGGCACACGCCTTTCGTAAGCACAAATGTTCGGTCAAAATGCGATAAATCGATGTTTTGGATATGTTCAATTCCATTTCCATGAATTTCAATGATGATTTCGGCTGATTTTTGATGAATTCACCCACTGTTTCGTTGGAATTTTCGGTGATCACGGTGCTTATGTCCTCGCGACCACTTTGAAAACGTTGAAACCACTCGTGCACTCTGCTACGGGATAGGCAATCATCGCCATAAACTTATTTCATCAATTGAAACGTTTCGGTAAAAATTTTTACCAATTTTAAACTAAAATTTAATGTTGGCTCTTCGTTTGAAGCTCATTTTCGCAAAACTAACACAGACTTACTGACACTTAAAATGCAATAACTTCACTTCCAATCTRTGAAATGTCATGAAATTCTCACTGCACAATCGATAATCGAAATCGAAAGTCGATATATAGATGGCGCCACCAGGGGACGCTATATTTAAAAATTCCTGTTTACTTTGGAATGTACCTTGTACATGCCTCATCGCTCGAAAACGTCGGATCTTCTGGAAAGGTCAAGCGGCTTCTGTTCTCAAGATTTAAGGTCTCGACGAATATATGCCATGTCATTCCATACGTCAGTCCGAGTTGCTGAGAACCGCGCCGAAGCAATTCTCTTCGGTCTTCGAGTAATATTCGGTAGAATATTAACCAATAATGAATGCTTGGTCCCAGAATGGTTGATGATGTTGCGAATAGTGCGCTCAGTAGGCCATTTATGTTGACCATAAATTGAGCGAAGTGTGCAAAACACATTCTTTACAGGAAGTGAATTTTCGTAATAACGTTGAACGTTGTTCAGCCGTTAGTCTTTCCAGGATGGAATGCCCAAAAATACCGAACAAAAATAACATGACAGCTGGACAGGACTCACGCGTGATCTGTCAAAAAAAAAAAACAAAAC
>NW_017537290.1:1092496-1102845 GCF_001853355.1 Bactrocera latifrons
TATGTAAATTTTAATGTAAGTATAATAAAATGTTTATTACAAAACTTTATAATTTTTGTTGTAAACGTATTTCTATCTACACTTCAAGTCCACCCTAATACAAATTTATAAAATTAATTACGTTAAAACACTCTATTCAAAATGAAGTATATTTTATTTGGTGATGCGGAAAAGCTTTTAATAATATTGATGCATTTCAAGTTATGAAATACTGGAAAAAATTAATAGTATTTTACTCTTTTCCATCTCACTCCTATATAATATGCTGCAGTATGTCAGCGGATTTCTGTTTTTTTTTTTTTGCACTCATATGCTATATAAACATCAACGGTTGTTATGTCTACAAAAAGTCGACTATGTAGAGAAACACATAAATGCGCTGTAATTTATATATTAATAAAATGTTTTTTTTTTCTTTTTTTTGTTTTTTTTGGTTTTGTATATTTTTGTGATCAGAAGCACAAACTTACTTGTATGTGGAATACGTACGAATTGGCTCGCTCTCAGGCTTTAGGTTAGATCTATGCAATGGTTTTAATGTATTTGTTTCATTTTTTGTTTGTACTATGGCGTGTTTCCCTTTCCTGTTTGGTTTTTTGATAAGTCCGATATAAAGACCGCAGTGCCCGYTGGCAGGCTATGAAAGAAAATTTTTGGCAGTTTTTCAAAATAGCAACGCAGCAAAATGAAATACACGAGTTAAACCAAAAAAAATAAAAATAAAAATAGAGACCGACGATTTTACAAAAACGCATAAATAACAAGTAAGAAAGGGCTAAGTTTGGGTGCAACCGAATATGTTATACACTTACAACTTGTAAGAATCAAAGTTCGAGAAATGCCTGCAGGAAATATGGGAGTTGGGGGTTAGTATTAAAAAAAAAAAAAAAAAAAAAAAAAAAATTTCGTTAGTCCTATTAAGGTACCTCATCGAAAGTCTTTTGATTAGGTATCTGCGGCCTCAGGGAAGTATTGACCCGATTCATCACATGTTTAATACATAGAATGTCTATTGTCAGGAAAGGGTTCTCTCTGAATTTCAATTATATATCCCATATATTTACTGATATTTTCCAAGTCAGCTGTAGATTCTGGTGTCCACATTTACGGTATTTGAGAGCTTTTGCAGTGTTCATTAGATTTTGATCGTTTTTGGTCATAAGGTCATCATCGYCATATTTATTCGATTCCAACCTTTTTTGAATATACGGAAATGCTACTATCAGGAGAGAGTTTTTTCTGAAACCATTGTACTTTGTAGCAACATGTTGCAAGAGTAGAAGAACTGCCCAATTTGTGGCAAAGCGAGAAATGGTATTGGAGACAGAAAGRGAGATAGATGAAAACAGGCTTATTTCACTTACATATATGTTTATTAGTAGAAAAAAAATCAAGATAAAACCACACATTTCTGCCTTTTTCATGCCAAGCATATTTTTGGGCGCTCTGCACATGCCGCTGGGTCGTTGCCTACTTTTTGCCATGCGCGTCGCGAAAAATAGAGAAAAAATTAATTTAATTTCGCGTTGTATTTATTTATGTATATATTTTATGCTTAAATTTATATAAGTAGGAGAAAATAATAGCAAATTAATGCAAAAATGCCTGGCTTTAAGTTGAAGGCAGCTAATTTTGTTCACTTCAATGTTACTCTTCGAAATATCAAAATMCAGCTTGGTTTCTCGATAAAAAATACTAAAAAAAATTGAAGCATACTTTTGCGCGCTGCTAATAACTAAGAGAGCACTTGCCCACTTTTGAGCGCAGTCAATATTACAAAGTACTAATTACACTTTCGCATTTTACTTATAAACCTTTTCTCATATTTTTCATTACAGATGACACATAACAATAGCAACAAAGCATAGAAGCAAAAGGAAAAAACAACACAACAAGCGCACTCCAAAGCCACTCATTGGTTGTGGCCCATAAACAGCCGAAAATTGCGGTAATAACACTCAGCGTAATTAAAAAACTAACTAAAGTAGCTATTAAGCCTGAAGCAGTGGCATAGTGTGTGTGAGAGAGAGAGTCCAGTGAGCGAGTGTGTGTAGAGTGAAGCACACAGGCGAAAGAGTTTAAATGGAGCACTAGTAGAACACAAACAACCGAAGGCATCAGCACTGTTTACGTGTCAGACTTTTAGGCRCATAGCGTGGAAGGCAGCGCGAGAGAGAAAGAGAGGGAGGGAGAGAATAACATGCAAGCTATTTATAATAAATGGACACAGCATACGAGCAYAGATAAACACGTTAATTACGAATTGAAAGCATTCCTGAAAAACAGCTTATAAAAATTATTTTCTACATTTTTTTCCTTCAATAACAGCAGCTTCAGCTCGGAAGAAGTTGTTAGGGTATTTGTGTACAAAAACAAGCTGTGTTCGGTGCTTTGGGCTGCTAATGTCAAGYACATTTAATGCTCCTCGCCGCAGGCTTATGAAACTTATACTAGAATATGTTGTTGTTGTGTTGAACACGACAAACGTTGGTAGTTAACAAGCAAACAGCCTAAAAGTAGGCAATACAAAAGAGCAATTAAGCGAAATAAGCAACTAAAGCAAGATAGCGCCAAGTCGAAAACCAAAGAAAGGCAGATAAACAAGCAATTTTAGCGAAGAGTAAATGGACTAACATTAGCAGTAGTTGTTGCGGTATAACGGTAACAGCAACACTAAAAAAAAACAATAATCGTTACAAAAAAATCGTGCAAAATCATAAAAATTCATAGCAAAAGGCAATGTACGAAAATTGTTATAATAAGTGCAACAAAAATCATTAGTGAATGAAAATAGTTTAAATAACAACAACAAAAAATCAATACCAGCTGCACAACTTAGCTTGAACTGTGCGCCACAGGAGTGACTGTGGAGACAGTGATGCCGTAGCCGGCACTAATGACAGCGAGTTCATTGCACCGGCAGACCGAAATGGCACGAGAGCTTGCAAGATAAATAGAAAAACAATAACAGAAACAACAAAAAACAGTAATGACAAAATTGTRCGGCTGTCAGTTGRCATTGTGTGGTTCATCTGTCTCGCKTAAGTGAACGAGCGCAACAAAACTAATAAGACAGCAATAAAATATGACAGTGTGCTGCAGCAAATCGTAACAACAAAAACAATACAACAATAAAGAATAAAAAATTACAAAAAACAAAAAAACAATTCATGAATAATAATAGTTAATATAACTAAAAAGAAAAAAAAAAATGTAAAAACGTAACTAAAGGAATTGTTAAAATTGTTTCTAAGCACATTTCTAGTTGTAGTTGCGGCCAAAATCGGCGCTGCAAAACTCAAGTACTCTAAACTAGTATTTAATTTTGTTTAACAAATCGGTGAAAGGCGCCTAAAAGTGCACAGCAAAATTACAAAAGCACACCACGTTCATAGCTGTAAACGAAACATARGAAGTAAGCAGCATATATTTAGGCGCAAAAGCAAAACGGCGAAGTGCTTTCCATTGAGTAACAGTRTGCGTTTAACTAAAACCGATTTCAATGCGGAACTACTTCGAATTAAAAATAATAAAAGTAATTAAACGAATATTATTAAATTCGACACACAAAAAATTAAATAAAATGCCAAAAACCAMGCTAATTTAAAGGAGCTTAACGCCGCCAAAAACAAGAAAAGTTTTATCAAACAGTAAATCTCTCGATTGCATTTAAGAACACTACTACTACAAATACAACTACTAAAACAATAAAACGTTAGAAATTCACTGCAAATTGTACTCAAAAGATGTGCGCCTAAAAGCCGACTACGCAGCACGCCGCAACCTAAACGCATCTAACGAAACCAACGCTGCCATTCAAGATTAACGCAATACTGCAACGCCAACGCAACGGTGGCGGAGGAGGAGGCGGGCATGTATTAGCTATCGCCCACACCACCACCACAACAGCGGCGGCGCCGCAACAGCCGCCTGCAACAACACAATTACCGAGTGCTAGATCAACAACAACAGTCACTATCGCTGCAGCTAGTGCAGTGTGCGCAGCAACAACAGCAGACACATGTGTTGTCAAACAGCAAGGACTGCAACAACAACAACAACAAACACAGCCACAAACACAACAACCACAACAGTACTATCACACACAACGCCATTTAGCGTTATTGGTGCGCAGTAGCAGCAGATTTGCTGCTGCCGCTGCCACAGTCGCCGCCGCCATTTTTGCTGCTGCCAGCGTTGCGTGCGCTGGCATTTTGGCGGGCGCCACACCCACGCCCACACCCGCCAACGCCGCTGCCGCCACTGCCTCAGCTACAAGCACAACCGCAACCGCAACAACTGCAACCACAACCGCTTCATCCTCAACGGCCAAATCGACCTCCTCGCATGACAGTACAAATGCTCGTATCGCTGTGAGTGCGCCAACTGCGGCCAATACAATAAGTAGCAGCAACAGCGGCGGCGTCGCAAACGCAATTTCTACGCAGCAGTGTTTAGTTGCTGCTGCTGCTGCTGTTGAATTCTATACAATACAGCGGACAGGCATATCGCGTAACGCAACTACTTACTCTACGTACACATCCGCGTCATGTGACAAATCGAACGGTAGTCGAACTCGTAGTAGAAAAAAGTGTCGTTTACGCGATCGCGGRCGTGTTCGTTGGCATTCGGCATACGCCAGTAGTGTTAGTAGCGTTCGTGATAGCTGTGCAAGTGATCGTGTTAATGAGTTTAGTGTTGCTGGTGGCAACGAGGTGAACGTTGGGCGGCGAACGAAGCGTTACGAGCGCAAAATTGGCGCAAGGCTGCGATTTGTAGGCGATGCAACGTTTTGCGGAAGAAGTGTGAGTACAATAGAATTAATTGAAAATCATATAATATTATAATATAAATATGTAACAATTAAATTTATATTCGTATTTGGTATAGACAAATTCGGTATGGAAGAATGAAAAAATATGCGAAAATAAATCAAAGAAAGTTTTGACTTGTTTGTGTATTAGTTTCCCGAATAGTCTTGATACAGAGTAGTTTTCAATTTCATAGAAAAAAGAAATGAAAAAAACGATAATTTTTTTACTATTTACGCTCTGAAAAATTGGTAGAAAAAAGCCTCAAAAAATTATCCATTTCGTAGATCGAAATTTAGGGCYCTTCGCTATATGCTATTTTTTCTGWTTTATTMTAAARAAAAATTCAGTATTTACTCTTTGATTAAAATGTTGCGTCCATTATATTTGCTGCGGAAGGAATTCACTACAAAAATTATCTCTAAGGAGTTTTTCACGAGCCCCATTGCTCAACAGAAAATATGTCTACGCATGCATGGCTTATTATAGATACATAATATATATAGTACATTAAGATTAATTTATTACTATAGCTGAGCGTATTGTACTCCTTTCCAAAAACATCTTAAGCAGACAGTTTTTATTCCGTTTGCTTATGATTTATCTTTAAATTACGGATTTATGATAATTAAGTCTGAAGCTCGCTGCTAGATAAATATTATCTTTTATCGAGTTACATGTGTTTACGGGTTTCACAAAATCGAATCTTTTTATTATATTATTAAATTCCACAACAACTCTAAAATGTTTTTATAAATTTTCAAGCTGATCTGAGTAATAGTTTCGGAAATACAACCTTGAGAACTTGTGCGCTCGAGGCTAGCTAGGCTAAGTGCCCCGTCTTCAAATGCGTTTTTATTGAAACAGTGGTTTTGGAGTCGGTTGGCAAATTTCTCGAGAACCATTTAACCGGTCTTCATTAAATTTTAGAATGGGACAAAAAATTGGCAAAACTGCGCTGTAAGCATCTGGGGTCCCCACTGGAGCATGTATCGACAGTGAGGCCGCAGAGTCTGTTAAAATTCGTGACAAGCGCAGGTATCCTAAACGATGACTACCCCTCTTGGGTACAGCAACTGAACTCCATCTGGTATCGCAAAGGACCAAAAGTGGTCTTGCGTGGCTTATTGGTTTATCATATTAACTTAATCTGACATAATAACATACCACAGACTAATAAACCCCTGGGAGTAGGGTTTTATCCAAGCACCTTATTACAATCAACAATCATATGGTTTAATGTCACGTTCGAATAGCTTTCTATTATATGGAGGTTAAGCCTTAACCCATTTTTGACACACAGACAAACCACTGGCAAAAAATGATTATCCCTGAATTTGAATTATAGGCATTATTTGTGCAAAGTTTTATCTTGTTATATTWATTGCTTCKTGATTCGTACACTGAAATAATTGAATTTAAAATTTGGGAAGTAGGCTGTCATGGCGTTCTAATTTKATCACAAAGAACATCYATATCTGGGATATTTTTGGTGCATATGGCTCTTTTAACATCACGCAGAGATGTTCTATAYSGTTTAAGTCTGGGCTGGATGATTCTCACTGCAAAACATCGATAGAATTTTCATTAAAAAACTTTTATGTCAACTTAGACGTATGCTTTGAATTGTTACTTTCCTTATAACAGGCAAAGTCTCCTCAGCACTTGGCAACATGACATTGGATGTCGACGTATTTCTCTTTCTTTCAAATTCCATCAATCTTACAGAGTGGATCAATACCATTGCAKATAAAAAATTCCCACACSATGATTTAACCTYCACCATACCCAGCGACGCGTGGAAYATTGCGAGGRTCAAATTCTTGAATTATTGGMCGGCTAACATACCTTCGACCATCAGGACCTAAGTGATTAAATTGTGTTACATCGTTCCAAAYGACATACCTTCGTTGATTTGTTGTCTTAGACCAATAAGAGTTAACAAAGTCTACGCGTCGTTYATACGAATTTTAGACAGAAGTGGGTTCTTGAGCGCTGCTCTGCCGTGATGTTCAGRTTCGACAAAACGCCGGGCAATAATTCTCTTGGATATTTGGACATTGTATTCATCTTGAATTTCACGTAAAATGTCATTGGTACTCTGTTTTGGGGTCTCCTCGGAAGACAGCAGTAGTTCTGTGGTGTATTTCAGGTTTTTTCTTTGCGTGCAATAATGAAAATATTTTTAAAATTCTGTATATGCTTCAGGACATTCAAAACATTTTTTTTTTGAGCATTTGACCTCATTCGAAATTTCTTTGAACATCTTTCCAGACCGATAAAGATCAAAAATAATATTATTAATAAAAATTAACACCTTCGGAAATTTTAATTCTTTAAATAACTGTTTCTAATTAGCTGTCGCATTTAATTCACCTTCTCTAACGTAACACATTTACTATTTGGGAAAAAATTAAAAGAGCTTTAACTTCACAACTGCAAAACGGAATGAATTTAGTAGTAAATAGGTTTTAGGAATATAAATAAAGGTATATCAAAAATTTTTATCGGTATACTCATCAGCTACCTACAAGAAAGAGAGCGTTTCTAATTAGATGTCGACGGCTGTAGTTATCGCCAGATTTCGCAGATTTTCGCGAGTTATGGAATTTCACCTAAGAGTTTTAAAGCCGGCTTCTAGCAAGCTCTCTTACAAGGAAAATGCTGTAAGAATGCTGTTAGCTTTAACTAATTTTATTTCTAGAATAATGCAATTATTTAATTACGAGATTGTAGCAGTTTTCGACAGCACATATACATATACAATATATAACAATAGATACATATTTGTGCTCATGCAGGTATGCGCTTTGTATGCTTGCCTTTTGGTCTTCYCATTAGTTCATTACAGTTATAGCTTATGTCCACATAAGAGGTTGAGGTTTAGTGAACTTTGCACATGTGAGAATKCCAACAATGGCTTCACTCAGGTTATAAGTGAACAGTTGCTAGTCAAACAATACAAAAGATGGCATACAATTTATGTACTTGTATTTGTTTGTGCATATAGCTAATTGTAATGATGTGCACTCATAACCATAGGTCATATTTCTGGGTATGTGTATGTGTGTGCAATCGTTATTATGGTCTATTGTCATTCATTGGATACTTCCGGCTGCATTCTAAAGGGAAAAAGGCACACACACAAACGTACGAACCCACACAATGCAATAACAGTGCCMTTAAGTATAAGCAATAACAAAAGTGTATTCTAACGGGACTTTAAAAGTCATTCATGATGTGGTTCAAAAAATTAATGTTTTGCAATGAAAATAGTTACGATAACTGTAAATTTAAAAAATTAAAATAATATTTTCATTATTTTTAAAACGATTGATGTGAAAGCTTATACTAAAATTCATTGAAAGCAAGCTTTCACTATTTGAAGCAAGCTAACTGAATTAAATTGAAAAATCATCAAAAAGCTTTACAATATCCATTGAAGGCTTTCATTAATCTATAAAAGTAGATACATTAAAGCTCATCGAAAAAWGTTACGGTTGGTGTTTTCGGTGAAAGCACACATTTTGCTCTAAGAAATATGGCTCGTGGAGCAAATCTGTTTGAATTTCAATAAAAGCTTTCATTTCTCTTAAAAAAATTGTTTCAAGCTCATAAAAAACTTTTAGTGAAAGTTTTCATTGTTCGTTAAATAGACATGTTGAAGCTCGTGAAAACAAGTTGTACAAAGCACGTTCGGATTTTTTTAAAGCACTCTTAATCTTAATAAAAAAGGGCTATACAAAAAAATTTCTCTTTATTTTTAAAAGAAACTAAAATATATTAAATTCAGCGAAAGCTCATCAAATGGATGTTTACAATTTTTAGTGAAAGCTCTCAATGTATAAAACTAGTTTGGATTTTTTTATGAAACAGTCCAAATTTCATTGAAAAAAGTTGTACAAAATAAGCTCTCATGTTTATTTTAAAGAAACTTTTCACAGCTCAACGTAAAAAACTGTAGAAAAGTCGGTTAAAGCTTTCGTTCTTCTTAAAAAAAAAATGATTGAATGCTCATAGAAATAAAAACTGTATAAAGTTCAGCGAAAGCTCATCAAATAAATGTGTACCAAATTCAGCGAAAACTTGTATTGTTCTGCACAATCTGCACAAAATTTAGTGAAAGCTTTTGTCGATTTTCGAAAATAAATTATCTTAAACTTATTAATAAAAKCTGTATAAAATTCAGTGAAAGCTCATAATTTAAATATGTACACAGTTCAGTGAAAGTTCTCATTGCACAAAACAATTTCGAATTTTAATTTTAAAGAAACAGTTTAGAGTTCATAAAAAAGTTGTGTAAAAGAGCTCTTATTTATATTGCAGAGAAACAGTCCACAGCTGATCGGAAAAATGTGTATGAAATTCGGTGAAACTTTTCGTTTTTTCTTAAAAAAAAAAAAAAGTTTTATCTCACGCTTATCACAAAAAAAAGACGGTTTAAAATTCAACGAAAGCTCTTCAAACAAATGTATACCCAATTCAGTGAAAGCTTTCGTTGATYTCTTATGAAAGCTCTTATCGTAAATAGGTTAGAGCTTCCGAAAAAGTTGTACAAGGAACTAAAATATGAAGATATAATTGTACTATTGTTTTACATGTTTTTATACACGGCTAAGCTTACAATATGATATAACCGCCTCTTATAAGAGATACKATTATTATTTATCTAGAAGGTAGCAAAGAGGAAGGAAAAATTACCAATTTTTGCAACAATAGTTTGTCATGAAGGTTTGCCTTGAGCAMTTGTTGACTTGAGGATTACTGATAAATATATTTTTTCAAATAATCAGACAAAAATAATAGRGGTTTAAAAATTTGGTGAGCACAGGAAGTTACCAATGAATTTTTCGTGGAGAAAGTAAACAGTTTGATACAGAATGATATGGTGCGCCATCTAGCGGAAATCAGCAATTATCAGGACTTTTTACTCATTTACGGGAAGGTAGAAATCGCCATTGATAATGATTTTCAACGACTCTGTAGATTTTTTTGGAAAAATATGGATCAATGATGATTTTGACGCAAATCCAGGCCAAAACGGTAACTTTTCGGGCATAAAATCGTGTTTCATATAACTCAAATGGATTTTCTGTTCAACAAATGTAGTATTAAGCACTACAAGTTAGTGTGAACAGAGCCTTATCAAACTGAAAACCTTCTCATAAAATAAMAAGTGATGATTTCTTATAAGCTAACCAACAAAATTGGATGGTAGATWTTGTACAAGGCAAATGATGTCGTGAATGTGTAGAAATTTATTCACAGCATTCAATATACCGTATTTGCACAGTAAACAAAATACTCATAACWGTTTCTAAGGATTGCTTTGTATTACAATTACAATTTAAAATTATGCTTTGAGTGGCAAGGCGCAGACAAAGACATGCGAGTGGGTGAGTCCACCGACATAATACGCGTTATGCGGCTAAGATATACTTAGCTACGTGAGTGAGTGTGAGTTGTGCGTACGGACAGCAGCAATACGGAAAATACATATATTTATACTTCTATATGTATGTGTGTGCGTGTGCGTGT
>NW_017537290.1:1103042-1113002 GCF_001853355.1 Bactrocera latifrons
TATATATACATATACACATTTAAACATACACTACTGTATTATATATGTGTTTATATGCAAGTGTGCGCCCATATTAGCTTTGCGCACCCACTTGGCGCTTTAGATGGCTTTATGACTGACGAAACGCACAAAACGAAGTTGGTCGGTTGGCACCGTTGGCGACTCTTACAATTACGACAACAACAACAAGACAACTAACTATGTAGTACTACTTTACTATTTGCATTGTTAGCGTTAGCGTTCTGCTTAATGCGTGTACGCTTCTGCGGGTTATTTGCTTTTGTCTTTGCCAGTTTGACTTGTTATCCCTTTTGCAAATGTTTTTAATTTTTTTTTCTTGTTTCTGTTTTCACTTACATTATTTTTCTTTTTTCTTTATCCTACGCGTATATTTATATGCTGGCAACTTCAATAACCAGTCAGACTGGAGACTTCATTGCTTTGTATACCCAAACCCGCGTGCCACCCACTCCCCACTCACCGCTTAACCTCCGGCTTAACTCCTTTGCTTGCTCTCACCTATCACATTTTATTTATTTGCCATTTGCTCTATTTTCGGCGACAATTTACTTCATTTTCTTGTTAGTTGTTCTGTTGTTTAGTGATTATGTGAAATTTGTGTGCGCTCTGATAACGATGTGGCATGACAGTCTTACATAATTTATGCTTTTTAGAGAAGCTGCGATTTTTTTTGGATTTGAAAGATCACTGCCTCTAGACAGTATACTGCCGCGCCAACTCCATCGTTCATTTTCGAACCATACGTATATGTAGCTAACATAGCTTTGCGCCAGCCATCTTTTTATACCCGGAACAGGCTATATTAAGTTTGTCACGAAGTTTGTAACACCCAGAAGGAAGCGTCGGAGGCCCTATAAAGTGTATATATAAAGGATCAGTATGTCGAGCTAAGTCGATTTACGACGAACTAGTCTCTCAGTTTTTAAGGTATCATTTTGAAATTTTGCTAACGCCATTTTCTCCTCAAGAAGCTGCTCATTTGTCGGAGTTGCCGATATCGGACCACTATAACATATAGCTGCCATACAAACTGAACGATCGGAATCAAGTTCTTGTATGAAAAACTTTCATATTTGACAAGATATACTCACGAAATTTGGTATRKAYTATTTTCTAAGGCAARAATGTAATCTCCGAAGAAATTGTTCAGATCGGCTAACTATAGCAYATAGCTGCCATACAAACTGAACACATAGTTACTAAAAGAAAYGCACCTGTGAAGGCTTTTWAGCTTTGGTGCAACTGAAGTTAACGTTTTTTYCTTGTTCYATGTTTACTTTGCACYTTCTTTCTCAATTTAAAAGTGGTGTCTTGTAGTCGGTGTTTGCCCAACCSCCATTACCCACCGAGCTATGCCCGTAGATTTTATAAGTAAATTTTCCTGCAGCCGGTAGTCGTCGCGCTGATTTTTTGGTGCAGTTTCAAGCGAAGAGGTCTATCGATGTCARGTTTAGTACCAGTTCAAGAGCCTCCGTTGGAGTTGTTCTTAAAGCTCTCGTTATGCACAGCGCAGCGAGCCTCAGGTAGGTGGATTTCGGTATGCCTGTCCACCATACTTCAGCACCATAACTGTGTAGCCCTTAGGTTTTGGTAGCTTTCCTCACCCTTTCTTCCACGTTTAGCTTCCAMATCAGTTTGCTGTTCAAGACTACMMCAAGGTACTTGGTGTGGTYCTTAAGTTAGTGTTGTGTCCCATTTATCGAAGGGAACCTCCATAGAGGAATTTAGTCGTTTCTTGCGAACACAAGCAGTTCCGTTTTCTCCGATATTTTATTTAGCTTTATTAAAAAGATATTGGTTTTCCGCTGTCGCTTCAATGGCAGCTTTCCATTTTACAGAGGACTCGCTCTGTTTTTTCTTTTCTCCCCAAGTTGTTTTTTCTTGTTTCTTGTTTGTTATAAATTAAATTGAATGGCTTTGTCTCAAACAGCGCATAGTTTCCGAATGGTTGATGTAGTTCGAACTTGTATATATATTTATACCATTTTATATAGTTGATTTTTAGTTCTAAGAGTCTGGTATAATGCGTTCGATTCGCTACCRTTAAAGCGAACTTAAAGCTGCTATTAAAATGCTGATTATGTCTAAGCTTTACTGTAGGGTGGCTTACATTTCAGGGTTGTTCTTTTCTATACATAGTTATACATGGCCGTAAATAACTTTATTGCCGACATAATAACTTCTTTTTCTTTGAAGTTTTGAAGGAGGAAATTTCGGGCGAAATTTGCATAAATTRCTATTTTTTATATTGCTCTATTAATCCGCGCGACATGAATGAAGCACTTCTCAGAAAGTTCACATCAATGCTTTAGCCGTTTGAAGTAATTTCTTACGAAATTTGAGATATTTGAATATGCTCTGGATTACTTAAAGTTTTTGATAGGTATTAAAGGTATGTGCGAGCATAAATGTGAATTGTGTTTTACTTACTATGAAAAAATTTTATTTACAAAGAAATATCTAACAAGCTGTCGGAATTACAATAAGCTGTCGGAATTATAGAAATCGCGATAAATTCGAATGCAATACTATGAAATGCTGAAATATTTTGTTGAAGTTCGAGTTGAGAACTAGTGAATTTCAGTGTGACGTACTAAAATAAATGCAATAAAAATAAAACTTGCCCCACCAAATATTGTAAAAAATATTTTTACGATAATTTTTGTTCGTGCTACGCAGAAATAACGTTGAATGTTGTCAGTTGAAGGCGCAAAGTCGTATTTAAAACAAATACACATACACACATTTTATATATGAAGTATGTTTGTATGTCGCGTTTCTTTTGCTGTGGCTGAATTCAAAGTGGCCACTTGAGAGCTGCGCAGATATTTAACGAAAACACAACAACATAATAATAATAATTTCATGAGTTGTTATGTGCCTTGCCTTGTGTTGTGGGCTATAGTATTTTTTTTTTACAGCTCCCGCAATTCTTTTATACATCGGCCGTTTTTTTTGCTCAAATGGCACTTTTTATGTTATTAAGAAAATCGAAAAGCTGCAAAATATTACACGCATATTCTACAAATATTCGCTACGTTAATATGTATGTATGTATTTTTATGTTYTTACAATCTGCGTTGCTTTCTACACTTGTCTGATGAGTTGGCTCAAACTTCTGCTGATTGCGCACGAATGCGTGGCTAATAACGAAGGGGTGGGGAGAAAGAGGAAGCTGTTGGCTTCTATGCATGTGTTTGTAATGCTGTAGGCCTGCTTGTGTTTTTGACATTACTTAAAAAACTCATAAAATTTTATATCTGAGATTTTCCTTAGCTCTGGAAAAATAAAAAAAAGTTGTATAACTATTAAATAAAAAAACAAAAGAAAAAAACAAAAAAACAGGATGATTTTCAAACTAAGCGTTTTTTCTTTGTGTGATGTTTTTGTAATTTCGGGCGATAAAATTTAGGAAATTATGTAATAGATAGTATTTAGAAAATATTCATTTAATTAAAATTAATGCCTCAAAGAAAAAAGTTTTCGTCTTCGGCTCATTGCATAACAATTAGGAAAGCGATATTAAATTGCACGCGCTTGGAGGCCGAGCAAAATATCCTCACCAAAAAATTTCTAACAAGTATGTATGTTAAATTCTTGTGTTGTTGGGACCAATTGTCGTACACATCAACTTCTTTCAACTCAGCCACGAAAGATAAGATTGAGATTGTATTCTACTCCAGAATCCCAAATTTCCTAGGTCTAAATAATATTTCAAAATGGTTTTCATAAGCTTCCCGATATTTAAACGATGTCAGTAAGCGCTCTGATTGTTAAACGTCCATTCTCAAGCACCAATTACTTTATATTATTGACGTGTTGATCGTCAGTTAACCGTCCTGCACGAGGTTCGCCGTCATCGCATTATAGGCCCTTTTAGAGATATATTTTTTAACAAATAWATTATTGAATAATTAAAAATTTCGGTTTTTTTCAAAATTATAGGCAAGAATACTCACTTAATCATGGTTACAAAGCGTCACCCAAAAACTTCAAACATTATAAGTGGTTTTGAYTTTGAAGAGATATGCACCAGTAATCCACTGTGCCCGCAGAGCATTCCAAACAGTGACTTTTTGAGGTAGTAACCGTGTTTCAAAAATGGCTTGTGGATTGTTGTTATTCTAAATGCAACATTGTTTTTTTTTTTTAATAACGTGCTCATTCAATCAAAAGTGAGCTTAAGCGCTGAACACTTTTTACTTTTTGCCATCTTTCTGTCAAAAGATTGRTACCACACTTTTAAAATTGTTAACTTGCAAAGGTCCAAGTGGTTTTTTACGTCCTCATTTAAGGTAAGTGTTATTCAATTCAAAACATTTTGCAGAAACCGAAACAAGTAACCAAACAGTAGTCCAAAAATGGCGAGTCGGTAGAATAGAAGGTAACACATCACACTCAAGTTGAAAAAAAAACTTTTGGCGATTCATGAAAATTGTATGAGGTTGTTTATCCTGTTGGAATACTACCAATTTTCTACTGATCAATTCTGACCTCTTCCGTTTGATTTCATCCAGCAATCTATCCAGCTGATCGCTATAGACTACAGAACTAATCGTGGTATTAGCGGGAAAGAGCCTAATATAAACGGCTTCTTTGATATCCCACCCCACCCATTTTTACTCTTTTGATAGAAGAATAGTAAAATRTGCCGAAAATCCTGTTTTCGATCTGAAATCTTCGAGGGGGCGCCAAACAAAAACTATTGCAAAATATTTAACAACATTTTTACAAACAAACTTTAATATGTCAGCTATTCAAATACATTACGGTAAATCTGTAAARTGTGAAGTTGGCTGCGAAAAATTTCTCTAAGATTGCCTGCTGTGTTCGAACAAAATTAGTAGGAGCAGCTTATGAATTTATGAGTTTTCGTGTTGAAAAGTCTACGTTTCACCACAATATTGTTAACCACACTGCACTTACACGTTATCCAGAAGATCTATGTATTTTTCTGAGTTCATTTTGTGTGACACAGAACGAACTTGAGACTTTCATGATGTTCAAAAGCAGCCCATATTATTAAYTCTTCTCTTTCTTTCTCCGGATTAATATCACCATAGTAATATTGAAAGCCGTCGGGCCCTTCTAAATTAAACTTCTTCTCGTCCCTAAATATGACCGATCGCCACTCGATGTTCCAGAAAAGATATTTTTCTGCAAACTGCAGTCACGCCAACTACAGTCGCTTCTCTTTTCAAATCGAATGATGTTAACTCCTTCCAGGATTTGTTGGACGCACAGGAAGAGACAATTGCTACCCACTTTGGGAGGAGCTTATGTTCATATTAACYGCCAAACGCCTGATATTTGGAATTTCCCTATTTTATTGTTGTCGGCCTGTTTGAGGTGTTTTACCATAGRTTTTGGGATCTGATAGAAACATTTCAATTGTGTTCTTACTTCTTTTTATCTGCGTGGCATTTTTTCGTATGTACATTCCAGTTACTGAGAACGCCAATTTATGGCTTAGGCAAATTTGTTCGGAATGGTGCGTACAATATTTGACACATGCGTGCTTTCTCCTGTTTCTGCCCCCAAGTAAATCAATTCGCACTAATGCATATATATATACAAATGCATATATGTATAAATATGGATATATACATATTTATAGCATATGTATAAATACAATATATTTTCAAATATACATTTGTATGAAAAAAAAAAAACAAAAAATGTTTGAAGAATGAAGCCTTCAGCAGATTTCGACAAATTGCAATGAAATTGACTAATGAAACGAAATAAAGGCACTGCCAAAAATAGAGGAAATGAAAAAAATAAAAATAGCTAGAAAGCGCAAGACAGTAAACCCAAACTGATACCGATTTGCCAATACGAAATGCCTGCGTAAAATAACTGCCATTTGCTGCTTAAAAGTTTTCGCTAGCGGCCGAACATATACATACGTGTTTGTGTGTGTGCGGGTGCACGAGTATCGAGTAAGCGCGCATTAGCGAAGGCGTGTATCCCTTAAAATGCGCAAATATCAAGTAAACGACAGCGACTTAGTGCACAGAAACCCGAAAGACACTCGACACTTTGACACTTGGCGATAGGGGTTACTTAATTTGGTGGCGATGCCTGCTGGCGGCAGTGTTTTTCGGCATGTCGCTTAAGTGTTTGTGTACACAGACAGCGATGTCGAGTAACAGGATACGCAGGCTGACAGTGACGACGACAGGCGAGTCAAGCGAAAACAAGCCAAGCAGCGAGTTGTTGGCCTGTGCCAAACTGAAAGGGATTTAGGGACGCATATAGAGCCTTTTGATTGAAGTAGCATATAATATCGAGGAAAATCGAAAATCTTTTGTGGGAACGATTTAACAGCTATACAAATTTACATACATACTACATTATTTATATATGGAAAWAGCTGCTCAATTACAGGCATGCTTGTGATGTCTATACGTGTATGTGTGTGAGTATGTACGTGTTTGTAGCCGAAGCAGATATTCAGTTTATGCTTAAAGTGGTGAGTAAGCATGAAGATAAGTGTTGCTTATGCTTCAAATGGGTATCGAATGTGCCAAGTTTGATTTCTACGCACACAAAAACAGCCACACATACACACACGCATTTGAAATTCCTTTAAAGCAAAGTAAAAAACAAGTTCATAAGCCATTCAGCACATGCAAGCAAACGACTGACACCAACTAAATGAATGCCAAAAAATTAGAAGGCACAAAAATATTACTCATACGCAGTGTATACCCCCTGCATGTTACCATAAATGTATCTGCCTGTACTGATAAGCGAAATTTTTAAACGCATTTCACGTCAGCGCACACACCACATGCTTGGGTGCAGCCTTATTGCCTTGCGCTGAGCCCGAAACATCAACAAGCTGTCAGGCAGTCGGAGATGAATGCCTTGGCATGTGTGCAGAAGGCTGTGCATTATCTTTGGACTTTGACTTTAGTGTGGAGTGGTATTGACTTTGCCCTTATGCTTTGCTAATATTTTCGACTTTCTTTGCTTAATTTACATTTGTTTGCAATTTTCTCCTTTTGTGCCACTTCATCGCCGTTTTTTTCTCCTTAAACTTGATACTTATCAGACGTTCGTCAGTTGGATACCTCGACTGTGTTGACAAACGCAYACACAGCGAGTTAGGCATATTGCAGTATATTAATGCGTACATTAACACCCATACATAACAAGACAGCTTGACAGTGAGCAAGGCATTACCTATATGTGTACCACATATGACATTTTTACATGATGCCTTGGTGCTGGCAACACATACATAACCTCTTATATACTGTGTGTTAGATTTTGCTTCCGTATCTGTTATTGTTGCTAATTTATGTGTATTTTTGCTTTTATTAAAAATTGTTAGAAATATAATTTATTGGGTTTTCGATATTTCCTGGCACTGATATAGTTGTTGATGTATAGTGTGGCTAATAAAATGGTGGAGTTCTTTGAATGAACAATGAATTTGTGCCAGTGGCTCAGTAACCATTAATATGTCGTAAATATTTAAGGCTTGTGCCTCTTTTATTTCTAAGGAAATCTTAACAAAATAGAGCCTGTTTGTTTCAAAGATATTTTTGCCATTTATGAATTTATTTTGGAAGTCAGTGTAATAATTCTAGCTCTACTATAAATAATTATTTCCGCTATATATTTTCCATGGATCAGCGGTTATGGCAACTTTTTAGTTTAAACATTAGAAAAATTATGAAAATTTTGTATTCATAGTTCGATAACAGGATTTATTAGAAATGAAATAATTTTCAAAGTTATAACCGAATAAGAGGAATATTAAACAAACAGCCTTTTTCAAGAATTATTTTCTCATATGAAAAATTAAATATTTTATTAGTTTTTTTATTCTAACAAACATACACTATTAACAACRAAATTCAGAAATTTTTGGAAAAATATATTTTAAACTCGGCCATTGCGACGCAATTTCCGCTGACCCCTCGGAAAAACGATGTGCCAGCGTTGCCAGAATAACTTCTTACAGGATCATCTTCAGGGAAAAAATACATGTTTTAGTTAATACCTTAACTTAGAACTTGGAAAAGGAAAGATAAACTGAAAATTTGATTTTTGACAGACATTTTTAGAAAAAACAAAAAAATTATGTTTCAGTGAAAATTTCGCGACAGTTTTTTTCAAATAGTTGTAACTGGGAAAAAACCTTCGTCCAAGTCTTTAGTCAAGAATTGTAAGAAAAAACATTTGTAAAATTTCAAACACAATTTCAAGAAAAACGCGTTTAAAGATGGTGCACTTAGCCTAGCCAGCCGCGAGTTTGAGGTTATGACAAAAAAGTTTGAATACAAAAGTTTTAGGTCTTTCTATTACTTATAACTCGTATATGGCCGTTTTTTCTACAATCCGTACTTCTTAAAATTTTTTTTATACCTAGACCGTTTTTAACCCTTAAAAGTTAAAGCACGCACCCCTCAAATGTTGCATTTTCCGATTATTTTTCTTTTAATTTTTGGTCTTTTAGTTCTATTTTCCTAAGGGTTTCATCCCCCTGTGGTTTTTTGTTATTTTCAAACATTATATGAGCTGGTCTGCTATCATACCTAGTACTCTAATAGTTATAGTGAGTTAAACTGGCTTTTGAAGCAGTATTCTTTACATTTACAAATATATACATGCCCATGTTACACATCTAGATGTGTATAAGAGACAGAGATTATGTATATAAACTATACAATGCAACGATTCATACTTTTTATGAGCATAACTTTGTGAGCACATGAATTACGCTGTGTGAAGCCCTTATGATTTGATTTTAATTTATTGAATTATATGTCGTTTGTATATATTTATACAATTGTTTTTGAAATATCCATATTTTTATAACTAACAATCATACATTCGTATATCAGAGATTTCAATACCCAACAGCCTTCCCCAGTAAACTGTGCTTAGCACTCCAGCGTGTACGTGCTTGTATTTGCGCTGCACATTTGCTCAAGTACATATGAGTTACTTTGCTATTGCTTCCCCTTTTCGCCGCACCCGTGCAKTCAATATGTATGCCATTTAGTATCTTTTACTATTGTTTAATGTAGCAAAGGGTAATGTACGCGTACAATAGCGGACTGACAACGCTCACTCACACACACATCACCAAACTGTGCATGCGACGCTAGGCTGAGCTGCCATTGGAGCGCCTTCTRTTTAGCGCTTTGTGCAACTAAATTACATTTCCACCGTTCGCGCGACTGTTGCAGTTTCGAGTGTCGTTAATGGCATATACAAATATAAATCTGTATGTGTGTGCGCTTGTATGAGTGCACACATATGCACGTGTACTTAGAAAACACACATTCACTTTTTTTATAGCAATACGCACGCACTTTTGTGTTTCGGTTAGCAAAGGCGACTGGCTTTTATGTACTTCATGTTACTTTAGTCGTAATTACAGTTAGCTGGGTAACGGCATAATAGAATWTTAATTAATTTTCAACAAAAGTTAAACATGAAGGCAACTAAGCTCTGAAGTTATTTGTGTGCTTTGTTGCGATTTTGATTTATCATATAAAATCAGAAATTTAATTCGACTCAGAATAATTGCTTAAGTATAAATTTATGAGTTGTGCAAACTTGAAACAAATAACCCAAGCACATTCAGTAGCAATAACGGCAAAGTTAAGACTTGGAAACAGTAACATAAACAAATCAAGATGTGTGCTTGGAACGACTGAATGTGGTCTTGATGAAGTAAAAGGGCACTTTGAGCACAAAAAAAAAAAAAAAAAAAAAAAATCAAAAAATATTAAAATAAATGTTTTCAATGGTACGTTCTGATACGTAAATTTCTGAATATTTTAGACGATAAATTTTCGAAGAAAGTTGCTGCTTAAAGAAAACATTTTATRTTGAAAGTTATACTAAATTGGTATCACACGAAGAAAGCTTAGCAAACATATTTTTGAAGTTTTCCTCTACACTGTTTGGCGC